>NW_027644744.1:0-24990 GCF_032717465.1 Coenobita brevimanus | reverse complement strand
TAAATGAGTCATCAAAAGTCAAAGTCTCATGAGAAGATTAATCTAAAATACACTCTTATCCTATGCAGACTGAACAATGAAGGGATAAGATTAAAACAAGAGTATAGTCTTTCTATATTGAAAACAATCAGCCGAACGTCAGAGATACAGGAAAAGGTAAAATGCTCAAGGTCATTGGGGAAAAAATTTCAAAGCTTGGGCAGATGAGGGGTGGGGGAAGAAATGAGAGAGAGGGGTCAAGGCTCCATACGCCCTTGTCTCGGGCCCTATATGGTCCATGTCCTATCTTGCATTTATTGTCCCTGTCTATCCTGATTGTAATCCTTATATTAACTTAATTGTAATTCAAGCTTCATGTACCATTCTTATTTCTCTCTCTTGCTTTAACCATGACTCTGTTTTAACTCAGGTCACCGCCTCTCTAATCGTCACCTTGCCACTAACAAAACAACTGTACAGTGGCGTACCCTGAGGGGGGCAGGGGGGCTGTTTTGCGGACTAACCCCAGGCCCCCAATAGAAGGGGACCCACAAAAGCCATCGAAATTTATATAAACATATATATATATATATATATATATATATATATATACAGTATATATGTGGGATATTTGGAAGAAATATGTGCAGCATGTGATGCCTTGGTGTGTGGAAGGGAAGAAGACAGAGGGGGGTGCAAGGAACAACGTGGTGGACTGAAGAAGGTGAGACAGGCTGTAGCACAAAAGAAGAAAGCATACAATGAATGGATGAGAAATAGGGGCGTGGAAGAAGTTGAGAGGCGGAAGAGAAAGTTATATGTAGAAAGAAGAGAGAGGGGTGAAAAGATTAGTAAGAGAGAGTAAGAAGAGAGTGGATGAGGAATTTGGAAGGAATTTGAGTGTATAGTGGAGAGACTGTAAGAAAATGTCCTGGAAAGAGCAGAAAAAAGTAGAACAGAATTAGGTAGTGATGTTAGCAGGGGAGTAGAAAGATAAAAATGGTAGATTACTAAACAGAAGGAGGAAAAAGTGATGAGCAGATGGAGAGAACACTTTAAGTAATTGTTGAACATAAGAGGATGGAAGTAATGCGAGTATAAGTGGCTGGGGAATGGCTGGGAGAAGGAGGGAGGTGAGAAGACAGGAAGAAATCAGTAGGATAGAAGTTGTGGAAGCAATGAAGAATGTTAAATCAGGGGAAAACCCCAGGAATTGATGGAATGTGTGGTGGAAATGCTAAAACATGGGGGAGAGATAGTAGTAGAATGGATGTGGAAGATGTACAGATTGGCCTGGGAGGAAGGTAGAGGTCCGGAGGATTAGGTAGTAAGGTATAATTATTCCAAATGTACAAGGAAAAAGGGGGAAAAAAGTGTGTGGTAATCATAAAGGGCATTTGTCTTCTCAGTATAATAGGAAAAGTGTGTTATGAGATACTTGAGCAGAGAGTTAAGAGAAAGAACAGAGAGAAATTAGTTGGAGAAAAACAGAGAGGCTTTAGGAAGGGAAGAAGGTTGTGTAGATCAGATATTCATTCTTAGATCTTTAGTGGAAAAGTTTCTAGAGAAGCGAAAAGAGAAGTTGTGTCCCCGACTTTCATGGATTTGGAGAAAGCATGTGACAGGGGTGGATAGACAAGGATTGTGGAAAGTGTTAAGAGTATATGGAGTAGATGGGAAGTTGTTGAATGCTGTGAAGAGTATGTACACGATGGTGCAAAGGCTGCAGTGCGTGTGGATGGTGAACTAAGTGAATTTTTCTCTTTGAAAGTTGGGTTGGAGAACAGTGATGTGTCATGTCTCCATGGTTATTCAGTCTGTACATGGATAGGGTAATAAAGAAGGTACAAAAGGTAGGGTAGTGGATGTTGGAGTGACCCTGGTGAGAAAGGATGGTGTTTGGAAACTCCCTGTACTGTTGTTTGCAGATGGTACTGTGTTGTTGAGTGAAGACGAAGGGGAACTGCAAGGCTTGGTGGATGAGTTTGGAAGAGTGTGTAAGAAACAGAATCTAAAAGGTGAATGTATGGAAGAAGTGAAGTGATGGTCTTTGAGAGAGGTGAAGTCAGTGAATATGCAGCGAGGTTTGGATGGTGAGGAATTGGAAAATGTGAGTACGTTTAAGCACTTGAGTAGTCTGATGAGTAAGGATGGAGGTTTGGAGGGTGAAGTGCTTGAATGGGTACGGCAGGGAAGCAAGGTTGCTGGTTCTTTGAAAGCAGTGATAAGAAACAGGGAAGTGAGCATGGAAGTGGAAAAATTTACTCCATGACGGTATTGTGATACCAACTCTAACATGTGGAAGTGAGGCTTGGACATTGTTGGAAGGACACAAGTCAAGAGAGAGAGCAGTGGAAATGAGTTATTTAAGAGGAGCCTGTGGAGTCACATGCGGAGAGACGGGCTGACGGACGAGAGATATAACTTGAGACGTTGTGGTGTGGGTGTGGATGTGATAGGAGACGTTATGAGGAACACACTGAGGTGGTTTGACCATGTGGAGAGGATGGAGGGTGAAAGACTGACGAAGAGAGTGTCTGTGAGTGAGATGGAGGGGGAAGGAGGGAGGGAAGTGAGGGATGAGATGGAGGGATGGGGTGGAGGTATATAGAGGAGAGGAGGAGGTGTGAGGTTAGGAGCAGAAGCGGCAGTGAAATGGCGGGGAACGGGCGAGTTGTTTGTGGCCACCCAAACCAGGATTGAGACGTCTGGCAATGAATGGATAGATAGTATATCATCCCGACAGTATGCCGACTGAAGATGTTAAGATAGAAAGTTTTGAGAATCAGGGGGCCCCACGAAGAACCTGGCCCCCGGACCCCCAAATCTCTAGGTACGCCCCTGCAACTGTATCATTTACTCTGTACTTTTTACAGAAATAAACCCGTCGTTAACAGTGCTGATCCCATATTAAGTCTATCCTTAAACACATACATAACTCCCCCATTCCACCAATTCTACCTATCTCTCTATTCTAGTTTTACTTTTAAGGATGCAGACCCAAACCATTAGCCCTCGAGCTACTATCCATACACATGATTCCATCATTTCTCCATTTTAAGGGTAGATTTTATCTCTGAACATTAAAGCTTTTTAATATTCTTTCTTTAGCCTCAGTGGCACACTTCACAATATTTTCGTAGTTTTACATCTTAGTGATCCAACCTGGGGCCATATATAGCCTTCAGTAATATCTAAATCCAACATGTGACACAAAGGAGACTAGCCTCCGATTTTCAGTCAATATTTTTATATGGTCAATCCATTGCCTCCCCACAAGTTTCCTTGCATTTTCTCTGCCCCCTAATGTACAGTTTTCCCGACTGGTCATCCCTATGTGCAGGAGAAGTTTACAACTGTAATCTGTTCCCTGAATCTTAGGTCCTCAGTTTGTAATTCATAAAGTATAGTCTTTCTTGTCTTCCCCCAATTTGCAGGTCTTCCCAACCAACAGCCTGAAGTCCAGACACCAGAGCTACTGGAACATCCTGGCAGACGAAAGGAGTTTGGATCGACACTCAGGCGGAATTTATATTCAATATCCACCACATTCATCCAGTTTTCACTCTAACTCTTAGAGGGAGATATGGATGGAAAGGGAAGGGAGGAGAGAGGGAGAGGAGGAAAATATGCAGGAGAAATGGGACACTAAATAGAGGAGGAAAGAGAGTTGGAGGGAGAGAAAGGTAGATAAAATGTGCCACAGGAAGAGATGGAGAAGGCCAGGGTAAGAACAGAGAGAGAGAGAGAGAGAGAGAGAGAGAGAGAGAGAGAGGGACAGACAGACAGACAGACAGACAGGCAGAGACAGACAGAGACAGAGACAGAGAGAACGGACGAACGAGGAGAGAGAAGAAAGATGAAGAGGAGGGATAAAGATTTGCAGCATTACTACAAAGCTTTCAGAACGAATTTTTCTGAAGGTCTGCATGTATCTCAAGCTTTATCACAAAATTTATTGCATAATAGTAACCGACACTTCTTAATGCCAAATTGCTATTATGTCCACCACTTTTGATTTAGTTTGGTGTCTGTTTTCTCATTTTTTCGTCCAGAGTTTCATTTAAAATTTATATATCGGTACCTATATCTATGATGCTGACTGATTATTGCTTCACCTCCGCCAACGAAGTTGGAGGTTATGTGTTCACCTAAGATTGTCTGTTTGTCCACACGATATTTGCATAAGTTTTCAATGAATTTCAGTGAATTTTTGTGGAAGTGTGGGGCGTAAACTAAAAAAGGATTGTTTATATTTTGGGCCGAATCCGGATCCGGAGTATCCTGGACAATATCTCCGACAATTCTCATTGAATTTCAGTGAAATTTTGTCGAAAGGTAGGCTATGGGCCAAGAAAGCATTAATTAAATATTGGGATGGATCCGGATCCCGATCATTTTTATCCCACACAATATCTCCGAGGGTTCTGAACAGGTTTTAATAAAATTTTGTACAGAAGTGGGCCATGGGTCTAGGAGCAATTGATTAAAATTTGGAGGCAGATCTGGATCCTATATTCCACACAAGGTCTCCATGGATCCGGAGCTGGATCATTTTAAATGCAATGACGTTGGTGGAGGTATGCCCTCTTTGAGTGCTATCTACTTATCTCAGCCACGAAGTTAGAGGAGGTTATGTATTCACTTACGTTTGTCTGTTTGTTTGTTTGTCCTCCATGATACCTCCGAAGGTTCTCAATGAATTTCAAAGAAATTTCTTTGAAGAAGGGGTGGCCATGGTGAAAGAACTGATTAAGTGGTGTTAAATGGGAGGACGCAGATCCGGATCCGAATCCTACTATCCCGCACAGTATCTCCGAGAGTTCTCAATGAATTTCGGTAAAATTCTGTGGAAGAGTGAGCCATGGGTCACAGATGAAACATGAGATTTAGGGGCGGATCCCGAATCCTATGTATTCAACACAATATCTCACCGGATCCGGATCGCCTTTGTTAATGGCAAAGGTATTTGCGAAGGTGTGCTCTCTTTGGTTGCTTACTACTTTTTTTTTGTCTCCCTGGTTCCTCGCTTTAAATGCGCAACTCCTTCTCTTCTACATTTGTTTTTTCGTCTTTTATCAACCTAGGTGCCGCATCTACCTGTTGTGTATGTTTGTCTTTGTTTAGAGCTTGTTTTGTTTAGCGCCCCCGTCTTACTCTCTTTCTAATAAAGTTGTCATTAATTGCCATAGTTTTTCTTAACACTTAAATGTATGCTTAATCGATCTCATAATGCACCTTTGATGCAGTACACCATTCAGTCATTACTACCGTGTCTCTTGGTTAGGATAAACTCTCTTACAATAATGCAAAGTACTGATGTTGTTTTCTTACTCTACTGGGTGTGTATGGAAGAGGAAAGGGCGGCGCAGTCAGCTACATATAGCCTACTGAACATCTCTCTTTCATCTCACAGAAATAAAGTGTGTGTTGTTGGTGACTGAATGGATGAAGGATATTATATTTAGAAGTTAATGGGGGTTACAGTGAACTTGAAAAAAGGGGAAGAATAAGGAAGACACTGAACAAAAGCAGCAAGAACAAAGGAAGAGAGAATGAAGAAAAGAATAATACACGTTAAAGGATATGAGAGAAGGCAAAGAGGAAAAGAAATTGTAAATGCACCGACTTCTATATTAGCAGGAACGGTGGGGAAAGTGTAGAGTGTTGGAAAAATAAAGGAGGAAAAGGAAGCAAGAGGAAAGGGAGGTAATGAGAGATGATGGAAGAGAGAAGTTAGCGTGGCAACCAACCCTCTTGGCCCAACTGATAATTTTTTCTCTTATCCGCTGTTATCTCTTCTTCTTTATTGCTAGTCTGGAGGCCAGTTTTAAAAAGTGGCCTAAATAAGGAGTTTAGGGCACCGAAAATTCTGAAAGCAATGGACCCTCCTACGGATCCTTTTATACCCTCAGGATACCCAAACATCCAGGTGCCAGTCTGCATTGCGTCCATGAGACCCAGTAAAGGCCGTTATCTAGAATTTTATGTAAAATAGGCTGTTTTTCTCAGATGAAGACAGCTTTTTCAGGCAGAAGATGTAGGATCTAATAACCAGATTTTTCATGTATGTTCAGAAATTTCCTATCTTATTACTCTTCTCTTGAAAGTTGTTTTTTATCATCAAGATTACACAAAAATAACAATGACACATTTATTTCGGTGTTATTCGTATGAATACAATAATCAGCCATATTTTGAAAATAATTTGAGAATAAAGACCCCACAGATAAACAGAAGTGCTGTGCAGTTGACAGCTAATGTGCAAAGGGTTTCTCAGACAGCAAAATAATTGTTAAAACATATATTTATAATGTCATGTTGAACCAGTTTATCAACTCTATCAACAATACCAGTACACCAGATGCCATCATCTGGGTCACTGACTATATCATATCTTGTGCACCAAGTATTAGGAGGATTCAGGCAATAGTAGTACATCCAACTTTCCTTATCATCTGAGTCACGGTCTTCCATCAATTCTGCCCAAGGATTAAGAGGATTGAGGCACATATTGTCCTCACTACAACAAATGTGGAATCGTGTGCGGCACAAATTGTATCTCCTTCAAGAACAATGAGATGAAACACACGAGGTTTCTGGCTACAGCTCACAAGTGCAATGCGTGTAGCAGGGACTGGAAGCTTGGTCATACAGAGAGTGGTACAAGGTGTCCACCATCTTCTTTCCAACCATACTCTTTGGGAGTTGGCAATGAGAGAACTTGGCTTCCAGTGCATGGTGCCATATCAAAGAGCTGGTAGTAAGCTCGCCTGGCGTGTTGGATGTAGCATCATTGGAGGAAGTTTTTCTGCAGCTTTGATACAGAACAGCTGAGCAATAGTTCATCTGTGAGGTAAGGGTAGAATTTGATACGTATATACTGACTACAAATTTCTCAACACATTATGGAGTTTCTCTGGAGAGAGCAGCACCATAACCAAAGTCATCCAGAGATGTGTGGATTTTCTTCATGGAATCTTCCAGGCACTTTTTTTCCTATGCCACAAAACTGAGGCAATGGTCGCGTCATACCTGGGCATTGCATGGATGCTGAGAATATTGTTGCATAAGTTGAGGCCACGTGTAGCTTTGATCATGTGAGTGGCAATAAAACAGTAATTTTTTTGAAGTTCCAAGTTTGAGCCACACTTGTTCTGGAAGACTGGTGCCAAAGTGTATAAGCGAAATAGGAACATCTGTGTCCTTGCTATCCTTAATCATTGTTTGAAATCCACACCTGGCAGCATCTGCACCATGTAACACCCATTCTGGTGTCTGCTTCTTCTTGGTGAGGTTTCAAATGGGATGCATTACAACAGCTTGTGATTACCACATCTTCATCATCTTTGAAACCTCCAGCAGCAGCCAGTTCGTGATCCTGGTAGAGTAGTTTGCTTTTATGATGTAGTTCATATGTGAAGAAACCAGCAAAGGTTGGTCTTGTTTTCTGTCAAGGATATAAATTCTGGTCCTTATGGAAGTAGCGGAACATCTCTTCACTCTTTCTCTACCTCTTCTTTTCAGATCGGCCTTGTCTTGTCATTTTCTTTGATTGAGTCTGCTTTGTATCCATCAAAGAAAACATCTACCCTCATTTGCAATGATGATCTTATTTGGCCAGAACAATATTACAGATGATATCTGATAGATCACCGAAGGTGTGGGCATCCTTTGGTTTTCCCAAGTGCTTGAGCGAAGGCCATAGCATCAATGATATGGCAGCTGTTTCCTCGGATGGCATCCAAGTTCAGTCTTCAACCAACAACCATCAATTGTTCATACCCAACAATTTGCCAAAATAATGAACACTGATGATGTATTCAACTGGCACGTGTAGCCTTAAACACCCTTGTAAACTGACACACTAACAAACAATCATGCGTGCAGATGCCAAAGTGACGCTCCGGGCGTCTAATGCTACTAGACTTCCAACATGTAACGCTTTCATGAGGCAGAGAAGAAATGTTAATATGGTAGAAGTGGGTAGTATTTTATCACAGGTAATTATCTGTGGGTAGTGCCAGGTATATATATGATTCCTCAAGGCTTTCCTGGAAAGATAAACAGAAATAAAAAATCTATCTATCTATCTATCTATAATGTGCCCTAATCCCACCAAAGGATGGCCCGCAGACAAAACGCCTCCAAGTCACTCTGTCACCCACCATGGGCTGAGCTCCCCTCCCCCAACTCATACCCCCTCATATGCCTCTCAACTCCATCCCTCCACCTCATCCTCAGTCTGCCTCTCCCTCTCCCTCCCCTCCACCTCACCTACATACTCCCTCTTAGTCAATCTTTCCTTCTCCATTCTCTCCACATGCTCCAAAGTACCTCAGTGTATTTCTCCTAATCTTTTCAACCACATCCACATCTGCCCCACAACGTTCCCTTCCAGCCCTTCATTCGTCCTTCTGTCCCTCCACGTCACTCCACATGCTCCTCTCAAGTAACTCATTTTCACTGCTCTCACTCTTAAACATTCCCCTCTTGCAAAAAGGTCCACTTCCTACTTCCATACGTCAGGGTAGGGATCACAAATACCATCATGCAGTGACTTCTTAACTTCCATACTCACCTCCCTATTTCTCATCACTACTTTCAGTGTACCAACAACCTTTCTTCCCTGCTGTGCCTTGCACATGCTTGTCCCTGAAAGTTCCATCCCCTTGCTCATGCACTACCCAAGTACTTGAATGCACTCACATTCTCCATATCCTCACCATCCAATCTCACTACACACTCTGTGAAGCTTGTTCCTCTCAGCTTCTGCATTAACTTTACTTTTGTTTACATTAACTTTCAGCTTCCTCCTCCTACACACTGTCCCAAATTCATTCACCAAACCTTACAACTCCCATTCATCTTCACTCAACAATACTGTATCATCAGCAAACAGCAACACTGAGAGCTTCCAAATCTCACCCCTCATTCATTAGAGACACCCCCACATCCACTGCCCTACCCTGCACCTCCTTTCCCCCAACCCCATCCATATATAAATTAAACAGCCATGGAGACATCACACACCCCTGTTTCAGTCCCATATTGAGATCAAAGAACTCACTCAGCTCTGCATCCACTCGAGCCGTAGCCCTAGCTCCCTCATTACATACTCTTCACATGGCACTCAACAGTTTCCCCTTCACTCCTTATCTTCTCCAATGCCTTCCACATACCTTGCCTGTCTGTTCTGTCACCAAAGCTTTCTCCAAGTCCATGAAGGCAGCATGCACTTTCCTTCCCTTCTCTAGATACTTCTCCACTAAACATCTTAGAACAAATATCCCAGTCTACACACCCTTCTCCCTTCCTAAGTCTACCATTCTTCTCCAACTAGCTCCTCTATCATGCTGTCTAACCCCTATCAATGAGTATTCTGCCATATATTTTACCAGTCACACTAAGAAGGAAAATATTTATGATTACCCACTTCTCTCTCCCCTTTTCCTTTGTACAGGAGGAACAATTATACCTGATTTCCAGTCTTGTGGAACACTTCCCTCTTCCCAAGCTGATCTACACAACTTCCATATCCACTCCACAACAATCTCTTCCCCCATACCTCAGCATTTCACCTTACACTCCATCAATTCCTGGGACCTTTCCCAACTAAGTCTTCTTCATTGCCTCCACTACTTTCGCCCTACTGACCTCTTCTTCCACTCTTCTCATCTCTTCTTCTACCAGCCATTCCCCAACCACTGATACTCGCACTGCTCTCACTCTCTGCGACAACAAATCCTCCAAAGTGCTCCAGCCATCTCTTCAATTTTCTCTCTCTTCTCCACCAACAATCTGTTATTCTTCTCTTTCACTCCCCTACTATTTCTACCTTTAACATTGCCTTTCTTTCTTTTCCTCCTTCCAAAACAATTTCTTACTCTCCCTCCATTTCACACTCAGATTCCTTCAAACTCTTCATCCACTTTCTTCTTACCTCTCCTTCACCAGTCTCTTCACCTCCCTTCTCCTGCTCACATTTCACCATCTCTCTTCTCTCTCTCCTCCCATCCATTCCTCTACTCACTAACCACATTCTCTGTACCTTCTTCTTTTTGTTCCACAACTCATTTCCCCTCATCTAAACCCTCATACTGTCCTCTGCACACCCTTGCATCTCCTCCTCACTCCACAAACCACCTCACACGCTGCGCCCTATCTCTTCTGTGAATATCCTTCTGTGTGACTTCCACCCCTTCCATCTGCTCTATCTCATACCTTCCCAATCTTTTTCTTCCACTATGCTCTTATACTCTGCCATTTTCTCACTATCTTACCAAATTCTCTCCACTCTTCTCCCAGGAGCTGTTTCCTCCTGTCCTCCCCTTAATCTCCTCAACCATTTTCTTTGCAGCTTTACCTTGGCCATCAGTAGTTAGTGATGAGACTCCATTCCCCCACCCTCTCCTCACTCTTGGCATCCAACACTTGTCTTCCCATGCACTCATCCACACACACACGTAGTCTACACCATTGCCTTTACGTTCAACAAGTTCACCATCCATCCCCCTCATTACTCTCAATGTATACGGGTGGGTCATCTTATACCGAAAGTGGGTGCTTGGCTATTGCCAATCCCACTTACCAGCACAGATGTTCACCAAAGCACTTCCATTCCCATCTACTTCAGCTGCCACACACCACTGACCAACCCATCCATCCACTCGTACATTCCCAACTTTGCCATTCATGTCTCCAATCAAAAACACTCTCTCGCTCCTCTCAAATTTGTCCATACATGGCTTCTGCTCTCCTTCAAAACTCATCTTTCCGCTCTTTGCTAATCGGTATTTGTTCAAGACATGCGACCGTCTAATCGCCCACGCTTGTACTACCTACTTTCATCCTCACCCATACAGTCCTTCTGCAACCACTGTTCCATACTTTCTTCTCCTTCCACTTCTTGCTTGCCGTCAGACATACCGCCTATCTTGCCCTCTCATTCTCAGCTAACTCCCGCACGTATAGATAAACCACATATTCCCATTCTCTCACCCTTTCACCATTCCATTTGGTTCCATTCAATCCACATATATCCCCTTCTTCCTCCATCCTCAAGCACCTGAACAATCTCTCTCTTTCACCATGCTCATTCACTCCTCTCACATTCCACGTTCCCACCCTCAGAAATTAACATCATTACTTAGTCGTCAACATATGGTCTGTCCTGGTCAAGAGGCGCTTTATTAGCTTGTTTAGTTAGTTCTTTTTACGGGGTGGAGCACTATTCATCAACCCTTTTAGTCGCCTCGTACGACAAGCAGGGATACTGGGAGAATATTGCGAACCCCCACGACCCCCAGGGCGTCAATAGGTATCCTGTCATTAAACCATCATTATCCTATCATTAAACTTTTCCTGTATGACACTAAGAAGAGAAAAGCACATTTTGATTAACATACACTACTTTTTCCTCTTTTCCGCTGTACAGGAGAATAATTCTACCTAACTTTCAATCCTCCGGGACTCGACTTACCTGTGCCGACAATCTGAACATCTTCCATATCCGTTCTGCTACTATCTCACCGTCATGCTTCGTCATGTGTCACACATTCCATTAATTCTCTGGGCTTTCCCCATGTTTGGCTTTCTTCACTACTTCTGCTAACTTCCATCCTACTGATCTCATCCTTCCTTCTCATCTCCTTCCTTTTCCCAGACGTTTTAACCACTTATGCTCACATTAAGTTTAATTCTCTATGTTTAACAGTTTCTGAAAGTGTTCTCTCCATCTTCTTACTTTTTTCTCCCTTCTCCACTATCAATCTACCAATTTTCTCTCTCACTTCCCTTCTAACTTCTTTATCAGGTAATGGTGGGTGGTTCTTTGAGTGATCCATTTCAAGTTAGGTCAGGAGTGATTCAAGGAGGAGTTCTTTCGCCATTGTTGTTTGTTTTGGTTATGAATTATGTTATGAAAAAGGTTGTAAGAAGAACAGGTGCAGGAATTAACTGGAAAGAAAATAAGAAGCTGATGGATTTGGACTATGCTGATGATATTGTACTGATTTGCAGAAGTATTTACGAGATGCAGAGGGTGCTCGATTGTCTGGTGGAGGAAGGAGAAAAAGTGGGATTGGTAATAAATTGTGGAAAGACTGAAATTATTAATATGAACGGGGAGAACCAAATCGATTGTGTAATTGGGAATAATGTGGTGAAGAATGTAGAAAACTTTAAATATCTGGGAACGATTGTATCATCTAATGGATCATTAAACAATGAAATTGAGGAGAGGATTAGACAGGCTTGGCGAGCTGTTGGAATGTTGAAATCTGTTTGGAATAATAATATGCTTTCGGTACATACTAAAGTGAAAATTTACAAGTCCATGGTTAGACCCATTTTAATTTACGGGCATGAGTCATGGTACAGTACAATTGCAACAGATCAGAAAGTATTAGGATTTGAGAATAAAATACTGAGAAGGATTCTTGGGGTAAAGTGGCAAGACAGAGTTACAAATGAAAGAGTAAGGGATATTACGAGAGTGGAACCAGTTAATGAATATGTGAGACTGTCTCGCTGGAAGTGGCTGGGGCACATATACAGAAAAGAAGGTTGTTTAATACAGGATGTGCCAGAGTGGATTGCTAGAGGAAGAAGAGGTAGAGGTAGGCCGAGGGAAACCTGGTTGAGGACAATGAAAAAAGAAGCAGGAGAGGAGTGTTGGTGGGACCTGAAGGAGATGGCAAGAGACAAATATTGGTGGAGAGAGTTCATTGAGACCCTATGCATCCCGTGGGGTGCCACAGGAAATGATTGATTGATATATATATATATATATATATATATATATATATATATATATATGCAAAGAAGAAGGAACGAAACGCTACGAGCCCGCAATAACTGTTCCTTCCAAAACGAAAACAATATACAAGAGAGAACCTAATTCAAAATCTATTCATTTCCAGATACCTGGACACACTGCTTTTGAAAGACTGGAGATTATAGTATGCAGGAAATACAGACAGAGGGAGACAGTTCCAGGGTTGACCTGGTGCATAAATGAAGGATGGGAAATAAAGGTTAACTCTTGGATTAGAGAGTTGGACTGAAAAGGGATGAGAGTTTGCTGCTTGATGGGTAATATGCGCCCATGGAAGAGGTGGAGGAATGCATGCAGACAGTTTAGAGGACCAGGGACCATTGAATAGCGACAGAAAAGAGAGAAAGATGGAACAGTGTTGCAAAGGGACAGAGGTTGTAGGAAGTCAGTAAGACGAGGAAAGTTAATGAGACGAAAAGCCTTTGACTCCACCCTATTGAGAAGAGCTGTATGTGGGGAGCCTCCCCACACATGAGAGTTGTACTACACACAGGGGCGGATAAAACCCGTGTATAGAGTCAACAATTGTGCAGGGGTAAAGAAGGAATGGAGTCGGCTTAACACACTTGACCTCTTGGAAGGAGATTTTACAAGAGATGTAATATGAACTTTCCAAGATAAGTCCCAAGTAAATCAAAACCCAATCATGTTCAAGGATGATACAGGACTAAGCTGAATATTATTAAACATTAGTGGGTACACCTGTGGAAGATTTTGTCGGGTTGATAGGTGTATGAACTGAGTCTTTGATGCATTAACCCGCCCCATCCTGTCAACGTATGGGTACGTTGCAACATTTTGCATTTGCCAGTCTCAATGACGTACTGGTACGTCGTGCAATTGCAAAGTCCCTAATTTACAGAATGTTCAATTTTCGCGCGTGATTTTTCGTACGTATACACGGGACACCTTCCTCTATTCCTCTAAAAGATGCCAAGCAGGGACAATGCCTTACACAGCATAACCTCCCCCCCATGCCATTGTCTCAGCAAATCACCTGTTACCAGTAACCTGGCCAATAAAGACATTCAGGGCCAGAGTGATTCCCCAATAGATGACAATGTGGAGGACAAAGTTTACACAGCATTAGAGGAAGAAACAGTCAGAAATGATGATCAGGTAATGTGGCAAAAGAAGGTCAGGTATGGTGATGAGTTAGTGAGTGAAACAATGCTTATAATGCCTATATTACTGTTTGAAAAACAATATACTCTCATACTACATATAAATTCGTACCAAGTAAATAAATAAATACCGTTTATGAGTGGTGTGAAATAGTTACCCTCCCATAGAACTCGTTTTCTTTGGTGCCAGCCTGTTAGAAAACCCAGTCAGGTAAGGAGGTACTGCTACCTGGATCGAATATTTTAAACCTCAGGTGAGCGATTTTTCTATGAAATTTCGATGTTTCTCACCAAAAGCGGAGGTTTTAGCCAAAAAAATTTTTTTCGAAAATACCTCGGGATTGGGGGTGTCAGAGGTGCAAAATAGCTCGGGATGTGACGGGTTAAAAACAAGATGATTATTTTTACCCCAGTCAGAGATACGAGCCAAGTCAGAGATTAGGTGTGCCATACCCTCATCCCTTGTTTGTTGAAGTAACTGCTGACATGGACGTTGCGGGAACCGAATGGAAAGGTGAAGGGTGGAGTCATCAGCATATAAGTGGATAGGTTAGATGTATAGCTTAGGTCATTGATGAATAAGAGGAAGAGAGTTGGTGATAGGACAGAGCCCTGAGGAACACCACTTGATAGATCTAGGAGAAGAACGATGGCCGTCTACAACAGCAGCTATAGAATGACAAGAAAGGAAGCTATAGATGAAGGCACAGATAGATAGATAGAAACCGTAAGAGGGCAGCTTGGAAATTAAAGATTTATGCCAGACTCGATCAAAAGCCTTTGAGATGTTAAGTGCAATGGCAATGCATTTGCCAACGTCCCGAAATGAGGATGACCAGGAGTCAGAAAGGTAGGTGAGAAGATCACCAGTGGAGTGTCCCTGATGGAACCGATACTGATGATCAGAAACGAAGGTTGTGATAGGAAAGATGCTTTAAAATTTTTCTACTAAGAATTGACTTGAAAACTTTTTAGATACAGGATGTTAAATCAATTGGACGATAATTAGAAGGTTGAGAATGGTCACCCTTGTTTGCGACTGGCTGAATGAGAGCAAACTTACAGCAAGAGGGAAAGTTACAAGTTGATAGACAAAGACAAAAGAGTTTGCCTAGGCAGGGTGTAAGCACAGATGCACAGTTCTTGAGAACACGAGGAGGGACTCCATCAAGCCCATATGCCTTGTTAATATTGAGGCCTGTGATGGCAGAAAATACATCAGCTGAAGAAATTTTAATGCCAGCAATGAGGAAATCAGAGAGGGGAAGTGATGGAGGGACAGCACCGGAATCATCTAAGGTGGAATTGGAGGAGAAAGTCTGAGCAAAGAGATCTGTTTTTTCAGTAGCCATCAGAGTAGAAAAGAGGAGGGAAGGATGATGAGGTAATGTTGTTAGAATGGTTTTTGGCAAGGTGCCAGAAGGAGCGGGAAGAATTCGAGATGGAGAGTTGAGAGCATTTAGTACAGATGAAATTATTTTTAGCAGAGCGAAGAACAGACTTAGCATGATTCCAGGCAGAATCGTATAAAAGATGTGATTCAGGGGTGGGTTAGCTCTAGTACCTTTTATAGGCCCTCTCCTTGTTGCAGATAGCATTAGAACAAGCATGATTAAACCAAGGCTTTCTTTCATTAGTCAAAGGATATGAGAAAAGAATGTATGCTTCCATGCCCGAGAGAATAACCTCCATAATGCGCAAGGCACAATCAGATGGCTCCCGGGCATGGAAGCAATAATCATTCCATGGAAAATCTAAGAAGTACTGCCTGAGGGCCTCCCAATCCGCAGCTCCAAAGTGCCACAGACGACGTTTCTTTGGAGGGTGTACAGGCCATTCTAGAGTGACAGGATAGGTTAAGGTGATAAGGTTGTGATCAGAGGAGCCCAACGGAGAGAAAAGGTTAACAGTGTAAAAAGAAAGAGTAGTAGTAAGAAAGAGGTCAAGTATGTTGGAGTTCTCTCCAAGGCGGTCAGGGATACGGGAAGGGTGCTGTACAAATGCTCTCAACTCTCCAACTCGAATTCTTCCTGCTCCTTCTGGCACCTTGCCAAAAATCTTTCTAACAACTTTACCTCATCATCCTTCCCTCCTCTTTTCTACTCTGATGGTTCTGTAGCTATTTCTTCTACTGATAAAGCAGATCTCTTCGCACAGACTTTCTCCTCCAATTCCACCTTAGACGATTCCGGTGCTGTTCCTCCATCACTTCCCCCCTCTGACTTCCTCTTGGCTGACATTAAAATTTCTTCAGCTGATGTATTTTCTGCCATCACTGGTCTCAGTACTAACAAGGCATATGAGCCTGATGGAGTCCCTCCTGTTGTTCTCAAGAACTGTGCTTCTGTGCTTACACCCTGCCTAGGCAAACTCTTTCGCCTTTGTCTGTCAACTTGTACCTTTCCTTCTTGCTGTAAGTTTGCTCTCATTCAGCCAGTCCCAAAGAAGGGTGACCACTCCCAACCCTCCAACTATCGTCCAATTGCTTTAACGTCCTGTATTCAAAAGTTTTCATGTTAATTCTCAATAGAAAAATTTTAAGGCATCTTTCCTATCACAACCTTCTTTCCGATCGTCAGTACGGGTTCCGTCAGGGACGCTCCACTGGCGATCTTCTCACCTACCTTTCAGACTCCTGGTCATCCTCATTTCGGGACTTTGGCGAAAGCTTTGGCATTGCACTTGACATCTCAAAGGCTTTCGATCGAGTCTGGCATAAATCTTTAATTTCCAAACTGCCCTCCTACGGTTTCTATCCTACTATCTGTGCCTTCACCTACAGCTTTCTTTCTGGTCGTTCTATAGCCGCTGTTGTAGACGGCCATCGTTCTTCTCCTAGATCTATCAACAGTAGTGTTCCTCAGGGCTCTGTCCTATCACCAACTCTCTTCCTCTTATTCATCAATGATCTTCTAAGCTGTACATCTAACCTTATCCACTCATACCCTGATGACTCCACCCTTCACCTTTCCATTCGGTTCCCGCAACGCCCATCTCAACAGTTACTTCAACAAACAAGGGATGAGGCTATGGCACACCTAATGTCTGACTTGGCTCGTATCTCTGACTGGGGTAAAAATAATATGGTTGTTTTTAATGTATCTAAGACTCAGTTTTTACACCGATCAACCCGACAAAATCTTCCACAGGTATACCCACTAATGTTTAATAATATTCAGCTTAATCCTGCATCATCCTTGAACATGCTTTGGGCTTCATTTACTCGGGACTTATCTTGGAAAGATCATATTACATCTCTTGTAAAATCTGCTTCCAAGAGATTGGGTGTGCTAAGCCGACTCCGTTCATTCTTTACCCCTGCACAATTGTTGACTCTATACAGGGGTTTTATCCGCCCCTGTGTGGAGTACAACTCTCTTGTGTGGGGAGGCTCCCCACATACAGCTCTTCTCAACCAGGTCGAGTCAAAGGCTTTTCGTCTCATTAACTCTCCTCCTCTTACTGACTCCCTTCAACCTCTGTCTCTTCGCCGCACTGTTGCATCTTTATCTCTTTTCTATCGCTACTTTAATGATCACTGCTCCTCTGAACTGTCTGCTTGCATTCCTCCACCTCTACGACGGCAGCGTAGCACCCGTCTGGCAGCAAACTCTCATCCCTTTTCTGTCCAACTCTCTAATGCAAGAGTTAACCGTTACTCCTAGTCTTTCATTTATGCAACAGGTCAACTCTGGAACTGTCTCCCTCTGTCTGTATTTCCTGCTGCCTATGATCTCCAGTCTTTCAAACGCAGTGTGTCCAGGCATCTCAAAATGATCGGATCTTGAATTTGGCTCTCTATTTTATTTTGTTTTTCTCTTGGAGGGAACTGTTACTGCGGGCTCATTGCCTTTGGTTCCTTCTTCCTCGCATTAAAAAAAAAACTGCTCTAGGTCATTAAGGATAGAAAAGGTGTAGGCTTGTTCACCAGGTGGATCAGTGAAAGGAGAGGAGAGCCAAGGGTGGTGGTGAACATTGAAATCTCCTAGAACGGAGATTTCAGAGAAAGGAGAAATGGATAGAATGTGTTCCATCGTAGAAGTAAGATAGTCGAAGAATTTTTGATAGTCAGTAGAATTAGGGGATAACTAAACAGGAAAGATATATTGTCAGAGAATGACAGGAAAGCTGAAGCCAGAGTGTAGAGAATTCAGAAGAATCGAGTTCAGGAACACGAGAGCAAGATAATGTCGTTGCATATATATACACAACAGCCACCTTTGGCTTTGAAATGAGTATAAAGAAAGTAGGAGGACACAGAGAAGGGTTTCCTTTCAGTTGCTTCAGGCATCTGAGTCTCAGGAAAAGTAGATGAGGTTATATTACATATATATATATATATATATATATATATATATATATATATATATGCAAGGGCATTACAATGAAAGGCAGTCAGGGTGATGGGTGGGAATGTCTTCAAGTACAACAAGATGTATGAAATAGATACACAAAGCAGAAAACAAGAGCCCAGGGGGTCTGAAGAGTTGACTGTTTGATTGTATTAAAATCTGGCAGCACAACTGCCACGGTCATATGCCACCGGACAGCAAAATTAAGTCAATATCTGTTAGTAGGTATAAAACACTGAAAATAATAAAAGAAATGTTTATGAAATATCAATTTCTTATAAAAGTGGAAGAAGGCCCTCCACCTGACGAAAACTATAAAACATCAGTAAAATCGCTAGAAGCTTCACCAAGCATCGAGGATAAACCGTAGGTACCATCTGCCGCCTTATGCCTATGGAGGAATGTGTGACATAGGTCCCTCCAGACTCGGACACTCGACCAGCAAGTGATGGACAGTAAGGGGAACAAGGTATTGATCACAGTATGGTTGAGCCTCACCAGTCATGAGGAACCCATATGTAAGATGAGAGTGCCCAATGCAAAGCCTAGCAAGATACACCTCCAATCGCTGAGACATGGAGTGGAGAACCCTTGGCACAACCACTCTCTGAAAGATTTTTTATTTTATTTTATTATGAGCAACACCATCCCAGTGTCTCTGCCAAAATGTATGAATTGCGTACCACAAGTAAGGTGTTACATCAGAAGCAGGAATCGGGTAGTCGGTTGGGGGCTGTTGAGAATATGCAGCTTTAGCTAATGTATCTGCCCTTTCATAGCCCACCACACCAATATGTGCGGGAACCCAACTGTAGTTCACATGGCGGCCATGACGGCCAACAAGAAAAAGCCATTCTAAAATTGATAAAACCAATGGATGAGATGCATTAAAAAATTTCAGTGCAGACAGTGTAGTTTGCGAGTCACAAAAAATCACAAAAACTGATTGGGGGAGAGTAAAAATGACTTTAAGAGCATATAAAATTGCAGTCAGTTTCGCCACATACACTGAAGTAATGCCAGGAAGGCTACTGCCACTACTATAGGAAGGGAAGACAACATCAAATCCTACTCCAGTATTGGCCTTAGACCCGTCAGTATAGACGGGGAAAGAACCTCTTGAGTGGAGGCATGTTCTAAAAAAAGAGAGAGGGACACCTGAGAGGGAAGTGAGCCCTTTTTTTCAGCAACGGAACTACAAATTATCACATTAGGGAGTAGCTAAGAACCCACCCTTGGGATCTGATGTGGACAAACCGCAAGTCTCGGAACAAAGAGGGATAACAATACTGACCGGACCCTGTAACCAAGGGGCTTCGGGAAACTAGGACTGATGTCATAAACAGAAGATTGGGAATCCTGGGACTCTATGGCACAAGAAATTGAGTCTGGAATGTGGTGACGGCACCAGCACCTCATCATCAGCAACTGGCGTCGCAAATCCAAGGGGAGTACACCAGAATCCACCAACAGACATGAAATTGGGGATGATCTGAATGCCCCGGTTGCCAGATGTACACCAGCATGATGCACAGAATCTAATATCCGGACTCGGGCATCTGTTGCAGAGTGGACTTCACACCCATAATCAAGTCTAGAAGGGATAAAAAATCTATGCAAGAGGAGGAGGGTCTGATGATCAGCAACCCAAGAACTATGTCCAAAATCCTTAGAAGACTCGAAGCTTTAATACAAGTTGCCTTCACAGAACGAATATGAGGAATCCAGGTTAGTCATCTATCAAACAGAAGACCCAACAACAAAGTCTCTTCCACACAGGATAACCTCCAACCATAAAGATACCAATCAGAGTCCGGGTGAACCCCCTCGAAAAAACAAAACAAAAATGCATAACCACTGTCTTTTGCAAAGAAATATGAAAGCTGTGAGACTCAACCCACTCAGAAATTCTTTTAAGAGCTAGCTGTAACTTCCTCTCCATCAGAGACATTCTAGATGCAGTGAAGGAAATTGAGAAGTCATCTCCATATAATGAACCTCGCACACCATCAGGAAGTCCACTGATTACCCTGTTGATGGCCACAGAAAAGAGGGTAACATTAAGGATACTCCCCTGTGGTACCCCATCTTCAAGTGCTCGGGCATTGGAAAACACTCCTCCCACTCGCACCCTTAAATAATGGTGAGATAAAAATTTTTGAATAAAAATGGTTAAGTGCCCATGAAGATCAAACTCATGAAGTGAAAGTAAAATGCCATGGCACCAGGCAGTGTCATATGCCTTCTCCAAGTTAAAGAAGACCGCGACCTGGTGTTGGTTAGTGGAGAAAGCCTCACAGACTGAAGATTCCAAGGACAGTAGGTCATCAGTGGTAGATTGCATTTTACAAAAAAACATACTGGACTGGAGACCTTGAATTTGGCTCTCTCTAGTATTTTGTTTTTCTCTTGGAAGGAACAGTTTTTGTAAGCTCGTGGTCTTTGGTTCCTTCTTCCTAGCATAAAAAAAAAAGTAATTGCCCCTCTCCAAATACCTTATGAGCTGGCCATTAACCATCTTCTCCAACACCTTGCAAACACAAGAGGTCAGAGAGATGGGATGATGATTTGTTGCCTGCAGATGATCCTTTCCGGGCTTTGGGATGGGGATTACCACAGCAACTCCCCAGGAATACAGAAACTCGCTAGTACACCAAATTCTGTTATACAATACCAGCAAAAAGAAAAAGGATTCATCAGACATAATGATGTGAAAAGGCGCATGGAATATCATCACAGCCTGGAGACGAATCATGACACAGCCACAAAGGAGCCCGAACCTCAAAAATAGAAAAGGGGACATTGTAAGACTCTCCCCCAGAAGATGTGATGCTGAGGCTACAGGATTCCAGGTGCTGACATTGGCATGCCGAAGGCAATTCAGTTTTCTTTTTAGAAACAGCTGCAAAATGCTTGACAAACACTTCGGTAACAGCAAAGGGATCAGTCACAGTCCCACCCACATAAGACAAAACAGGAGGGGAAAGAACAGGTAACTTGCCAGAAATCTTTCTGACCCAGTTCCACACTTGGGTGAGAGAAGTCCTTGGGTGAAGGGAGAGAATGTACTCCCGCCATGAAGCACGTCTGGCCTTCAATACATGACGTGCATGAGCATGCGCCCTCCTAAAAGCCAACAAACATTGAGTGACCATACGATGATGGAGAAGCTGAGAGAAGGCGATCTGTTTAGCCCTCACTGCAGAGGTGCATTCAGGGGTCCACCAGGGAACTGGACATTTAGGAAATCGACCAGAAGTCTTAGAAATAGATAAAAGGGCTGCTAAGTGCAATACATCAGCTATATGTGCCACCGCCTCATCAGCATTACCAAAATCGTCTACAGTGTGGACAGTGGAACCTAACTCTCTGAAGAGTGGCCAGTTTACCTTGTCCAGGTGCCAGCAAGGAAGACGACATTGTGGCTAACACTCAGGGGAGGTTAAAATAATCGGGAAGTGATCACTGCCATGCAAATCTGGCAACACACCCCACTTAAAATCCAAAATAGCAGTAGCTGAACTGAGAGACAAATCAATGGCCATGAAAACACTAGTCTGCCAATGAAAATATGTCATCTCATCTGAATTCAACACCCCCAACTCCTCATCCTCCACCAAAGAAGCCAACATAACACCTCTAGGGTTCGTTATACTGTTACCCCACAGTGGGTGATGGCCATTCAGCTCACCCAGTAAAAGAAAGGGAGATGGAAGGTCATGAATCAGCCGGGCAAGATCTACCCTCTCAACAGAAGTACTTGGAGGAAGATAAAGACTACACACTGTATATTGGTGGCAAAGGAAAATATAAATGGCAACAGCCTGCAGAGGAGTTGAAAGACTCAGACAAGTGAATGGGAGATCACAGCAAACTAAGGTTGCAGTACCACCATGATGTCCCTGGCCAGGTAGAGGATCAGAATAAAATGCATGAGAACCAGGAGGACTGGAAGGAACAGCATCATCTACCATGGTCTCCGGATGCACATGCACAGAGGAGTAAATTGAGAAACGAGTTGGCACAGCTCCTCATAGTTAGCACATCAACCTGGACAGTTCCACTGGATGATGGAACCCATTGTGGAGGGATGATGATTAAGTGCGGGACTGTACACCTGACAAGCGAATGATTGAATGAATGAAATTGTGAGATGGTGGCACAACAGGAGAGGTCATATGCCGCCGAACACAAACATTAAAAGAAAGTCAAAATATATAAAAAGTTATAAAAAGCAAAAAGAAAAGCAATGCATAAAACAAATCAATAATATAAAAGAAACAACCAACACTAAAAACATGGTGGAAAGATAGAGGTTAAAATTAGAACCATTATCATTAAAACACTATGGTAAAACCCTACAGCTTGTGGAGAAGACCAGAACTCAGTACAAAGGAGAAGGTGTCTTCCCCCATAGCACAAGCCTCTTCCCCAAGCACCAGTTAGAGAAGGTATCGTCCATCGTCGGCTCGGCACCTGGAAAGGTAACACCGACAGAGGTCCCCAAGACTGGGACATTCGATAAGAAGATGCCACACAGTCCAAGGAAACAGACAGTCATCACAGTAGGGAGGGGACACCCTCTTCATTAAAAAAACGTGAGTCAGCCTAGTGTGGCCAATCTGGAGATGGGCCAAAGCTGTTTCCCACTGTCAGGACAGTCCCACATGCCCCGCATCACCCAGGTTCCAACGAATGCTGTGAAGTTTATTCGCCCCTGCTGCATTCCACCTCCTCTGCCAGCAGAAACAGACAGCCTCCACAGTGTTTGTACATAAATCCTCAGATGGGACATGGAAATGAGGAGAGGTAGGGCGAGAGGCAGCAGGTCTCTCCAAAGAGTCAGCACGCTCATTGTCCATGACCCTCACATGTGCAGGGACCCAACACTGTTGTACAGAGTATCCTCGCCTACATAATATGAAGAGCCACTCCAAGACAGACAGGACTAGGGAAGGTCATGGGAAGCCATGGGACAAAGCTTATAGGGCACTGGCTGAGTTACGAAAATGGTAAATGAAGCTGGAGGAAAACTAAAAATCAATTCAACCGGAACAAAAATGGCAGTAAGTTTAGTGATAAAAACAGATGCAGAAGGAGGAAGACTCCCACCACGGCTAAAATCACGAAAAATGACACCTAAGTCTGTCTCCACACAAGATTTGGAATCATCAGTATATACAGGGATCGAGTCACTTTATGCAGAGGCATGTTCTAAAAAGTAAGATAAAGCTGCCTGTGAGGAAAGAAAGGTCTTCCTCTCAAAGAATTAAGCACATGGTTGTATCTCTGAGAGAAGCCAGGGAGCCATTGGGACACGCATAGGGCAAACAGGGGAGGACTGGACACCCAACTCCCTCATGGCAGCCCTCACTCTGTGCCCAAACGCATGTGGATAGCGAGGGTGTGTCATAAAAGGAGAGAAGAGCAACCCCAAAGACAGCCTTACAACTCAGTGAGGCCAGAAGACGGTGAAGATGGTGCCAACACTGCACCATCAAGGACTGCTGGCAGAGATCCGGTGGCAGTTTGTTCACATCAACCAACAGACTTTCAATTGGGGAAGACCGGAAGGCCCCAGTCGACAGACAAATCCCAGCATGGTGGACCGAATTTAGTGACCACAGCCGTGCCTCAGTTGCAGAAAAGTTTATCACACACCCATAGTCCAACTTGCTCCTTACTAAGGCATGGTAGAGTTGGGGCAGGATGGTTCTGTCAGTGCCTCAAGACAAGTGAGATAGAGTCCATAGGAGAGACGGGGCATGGAGACATGACAGTCTTAGTGAACGTATATGAGGTACACACGTCAGTTTCCTGTCAAAAATAAGGCCAAGAAACCTTGTCTCATCCACACGTTGCACCCTGTGGCCACATAACTGGAGGTCTGGGTCAGGGTGAATACCTCTCAAGTGGCAGAAATGCAAGGCCACCATCTTTGTTGGGGAGAAACAGAAGCAGTGCATGGTGGCCCACCGAGAGACCCTGTCTAGAGTGAGCTGCAAGCGACGTTCAGCCATGGACATTCGGGAAGCAGCATACCATAGGGCCAAATCATCAACATACAGCGAAGCCGACACCCTTTCTGGAATTGAACACACAATTCCATCCAAAGCTATGGCAAAAAGGGTCACACTGAGGTCACTTCCTTGAGGCAACCCTTCCTCCTGAGGGTACGAACGAGACAGGGTGATGCCAACCCTAACCCTGAATGAATGGTCACGCAGAAAATTTAATATAAACAGGGGCAGCCTGCCACGTAAACCAAAAGAATGGAGTTGTTGGAAGATACCAAACCGCTATGTAGTATCATATGCCTTTGTAGGTCAAAGAAAACGCACACCAGATGCTGCTGCTTGGCAAAAGCATCACATGCTGCAGCCTCAAGATGGACTAGTGCATCTGTTGTTGAGCGACATTTTCAAAAACCAGACTGACATGGAGAGAGACATTCATTCCTTTCTAGGAAAAACATTAGGCACATGTTGACCATTTTCTCAAATAATTTACACAAGCAAGATGATAAGGCAATTGGCCGATACTCCAGGGGACGGTAACCTGCCTTCCCCGGCTTCTGGAATGGCAGGACAATAGCCTCACGCCAAGAGGAGGGAAGACAAGATTCCTTCCAGAAGCTATTAAAAAGGTCGAGGAGAAAAGGCAGTGCATCATCATTCAGGTGCCGAAGCATTGCATA
>NW_027644743.1:0-24990 GCF_032717465.1 Coenobita brevimanus | reverse complement strand
TGGCCATCAACAGTGTAATCAGTGTACTTCCTGATGGTATACGAGGTTACTATATGTAGATGGCCTCTCAAATTCCATCACCGCATCTAGAATGCTTCTGATGGAAAGGAAGTTCCAAATGGCTCATACAGAATTTCTGGATGGGCTGAGTCATGTGGCTTCCGTTTACCTTTAACAAAGACAGTGACTATGCATTTTTATTGTCTTCAGGGGGTTCATCCAGACCCTCACTTGTATCTCTATGGTCGGGGAATATCCTGCGTGGAAGAAACTCGTTTTCTGGGTCTTCTGTTTGATAGACAACTAACTTGGGTTCCTCATGTCCGTTCTATTAAGGCAGCTTGTATTAAGCTCTGAGTCTTTGGGGGGTTTTGGCTCATACCTCTTGGGGTGCAGACCGTCAGACCCTCCCCTGGCAAGAACCCCTTATCCTTCCTAAATTTGAATATGGGTGTGAAAGCTACTCCTCTGCAACAGATGCCCGTCTCTGATTGTTAGTGTATCATGCTGGTTTAAGTCTGGCAACTGGGGCATTCAGGTCATCCCTGATTTCGAGTTTATTTGCGGATGCTGATGCCTTCCCTTTGAATTTACGTTACCAGTCGTTGATGATGAGATGCTGATATTGTCTTCACCACCTTCCAGACTCAGTTCCTTAGCCATGGTCTCCCAGGACTCCCGATCTTCTGTTTGTGACACTCGTCCTAGTTTCCCGAAGCCCCTTTGGTTACACGGTCTGGTCTGTTATGTTAGCCCTCTCTGTTCCAAGACTGGCAGTTTGTGCACATCGGATCCCGAGAGTGGGTTCTTGGCTATTTCCTCGTGTGACATTTTGTAGGACCATTGTTGTTAAAAAGAGTTCACTTCCCTCTCAGGTGTCTTTCCCTCTCGTTTTAGAACATATCTCATTAGGGCTCTGTCCCTGTCAATACTGACAAATCTAAGACTGATACTGGAGTAAGTTTTGGTGTCGTTTTCCAGTCCTTCAGTCGGGGCTCTAGCCTTCCTGGTATTGCTTCAGTATATATGGTGGATTTGACAGAGATTTCAAATGCTCTCCAAACCATATTTAATCTCCCCCAATCTGTTTTTATGATTTTTATTGACTCCCGCAGTGCTCTGTGTGCCCTGGAGCCATTTAGTTCATTCCATCCAATGGTTTTATCAATTTTAGAGAGTTTTTTTCTCCTTGGTCCTCGTGGCCGTCGTGTGGACGTCTGCTGGGTTCCCGAGCATGTTGGTGTGGAGGGCAGTAAGAGGGCGGATACATTGGCTAAAGCTGTGTCTTCTCGACGGTCTGCTTCCCGTTTCTGATAAAATTATGACACCTTCCTAGGTACACGATTCGTACTTTGTGGTAGAGACAATGGGATGGTGTTGCTCATAATAAGTTCAAAGAAATTTTTCAGAGCGGTTGTGTTTCAAATGATTTAATAATTTCTTACAACTAGACTGATTTCGGTATATACTAGTGTACATCTAACAGTATGTACGCGTGAGGTATAAGTGTGGCCTGGCCTATGTGACAAATTTTGCAATCTCAGCTGGCTTCACCTGCTATTTATGTTGAGTTCAGGTCTAGAGAGTGGAGAGTGAGATGAGGGCCTGCTAGCCAGTGGGAATGCAGAGACAGGGCTCGAATCGAGCAGACATATGAGCATATGGTCATGAATAAAGTAGAAAGTAAGAATAGATTTTGAGCTTACCCTTCGCCCTCTATACCTGGTTCGAAGTGGTGACAGCAAAGTGGCCTGAACAAGAAAAAGCACATCTCCCACGAATACTCTCCGCCAAATTGCCGCCAAGACGCCCTGTATTGGGCAAAGCTGTCCTGCCATGCCTCATGTTGTGCCCTGGTCTTCTCTACACCCTGCACCACGATTATCCACCTTTACCCTCCCAGTGACCTGCATATCTTACACTAAATGTCCTGCCCTACAACTGCCTGTGGTCTGCCTTTCTGGAGCCTGCAGCAGCCTTTTATTGCAGTTTCCGTCGCTCCTGCCCTGTGCTGTGTGGCACATTGGCACTGTTTTGTGTGTCCTGCGCCTTCTTGGTGTGAGAAACTGTCATCGCCCTTATTCCTGTCTGGCCTGTTGTAGGAAAATATAAATCGTTACCGCACGCCAGCCACCCTGCCATGGTGCCAGTGTGATGAGTGCTTATCTCCGGGGCCTACAACTGCCTGCCCTCCCAATCTTGTCACATACTGCATTTTTCTGTATGGAACTAAGGAGTGTGTGTCCTGCATCTATGTTGGGGTGAACTGCCATCTCCCCTCCCCCCCCACCCATGGTCCTGCCTTTCCCACTGGTGGAAAATTACCCTTCTCCCACTCTCCATCAGTGCCTAGCAACTCACCTCACGGGCAAGCATTAAGTCACCAACCCAAGCCCTGCATGAGTGTGTGACCAACCACAGCATTCCACGTCACGGCTTTGTGCCATCAGGCTTCTCCAATCAACTCACCTGCTCTGACTTTTGGGAGACGCTATACTTCTCACATACGTCCAGGTCAAGACTTGCGTCATCTCGCTTTCTCCAATCAACTCACTCGCTCTGCCTGGTGGACAGAGTCTACACTTTCATTCAGCCTCAGACTTCGAGAAAGAAAACATCTCCAACACTGCCAATTGTTTCAGCGTTAGTCAATACATCAGTGTTTATTTTCTGTCACTTTCCCACTTCACTCCAAAACAACACTCGCCCGAGTGAACGCCTCTTGCCTAACTCTCGCCTTTTCACCCTCTCTAGAAAATGTCATTTTCTTCAAATATTGTGATTAATATTATTTTTCATTGCTGATTTCATTCAGTACTCTATTTACTTCATAATTTTAGATTTTTCATTTTCCTGCTTAACCTTATTCTCTCATCCTTCTTTATTAATTCCTTATAAAATTATTTTTCTTTCATACAGTGTTCATTTTGTATAATTCATTTTCATTTATTCTTTTCTCATTTATTCCTACATTCATTCCTTCGTTCATTCATTCTTTATTCATTTGTGTTTTCATTCATTTATTTATTCATTCTTTATTTATTCTTTATAAAATTGTCAGTTTTCGTTCATATCGTGTGCAATGTTTATAATTAATTTTCATAAGTGTGGCTATAGTATATACTTCTCTGTTCAGACTTTTTCTTTCCAGTTATATACAGTATGCCTCATATCCAAACACTCCCTAACTTGCAGGTCGACTAGAGATGATGATAATAATAACAGTGGCGATAGTAACATAACCTTGCTTCGTAGCGGTTGTATGCTTATGTAAAACCAGACTCACACACTGCTATTCCTACCACTAATATTACTCCAACTTATAATACGATTAACACACCAAATCACAGTCTTAGTGCTGTCTTCGGGCTATCAGATAATTCTGAAACAGTTACTCTTACTCCTCCTTCCCAAAGTGTCCCTCTTACACAATCACTTCCTCTCACTACTTCGTAGATTCCCCATCTTTCATTTTCCGTCCGGTGTACTTGTCTTCTTCACCATTCTTGCAATCTCAACCGCGTATACAAACAACGATGTCTGGCGCGGCTCTGCATTCCCCTACTAGTTCATGTTCATCCATTAACGGTATTTCTTCTAATACTCGTTCTCACTTGTGACGCAGGTTCCTTACACCTGCCTAGAGTCGTCGCCTGACCGGTGAGCGTAGCCAT
This sequence comes from Coenobita brevimanus, assembly GCF_032717465.1. Taxonomy (NCBI): domain Eukaryota; kingdom Metazoa; phylum Arthropoda; class Malacostraca; order Decapoda; family Coenobitidae; genus Coenobita; species Coenobita brevimanus. The sequence goes on along the minus strand of NW_027644743.1, from coordinate 21,316 downwards.
TCGACGACACGTAGGAGCGAGAAACCCTTCATTGTTTGCTGGCCTGGTGGTGTCGCTGGACATCGTAGGTCATATTGTTTTCACGGGTGAAGACAATTCCGTGAGGACAGACAATCCCATAGGTCGTGGTCTGGCCATGGATATTATAGATATTATGACCGGTAACAGCATTTTCCTTCGCCATTCGGCCCAGAGTTTTTTTTAAGTATCATCAACAAGCCATACTACTAAGGAGTGTCATTTTTCTTGCACGATAGCATTCGGGGGAAGAGCTGCACAACACTTGGAAACCTCCAACATAGCAGTTACTGAACACCATGAACTGTCCACGTATATTGTTCATGCATTAGGTTCCTTAGGGGTAGTTGTGCGTTGAAAATGCTATCAAGTGAATGTCCCTCTTTATGGATTCAGGTTCTAATGTCAACTTGGTAACAGAACTGGCGTTAGCAAGAATTAAATGTAACTGCTTGAAACATGTTAGCTTCCTTGAGCCCTCCGATCGTTGTCTTTGTAGTGTTGATGGATCCGATCTAAATGTCAAAGGCAAAATTCAGCTTCAAATTTCTCTACATGATTCAGCAGAACCATTCATTGCTGATATTTATGTCACTCCTTGGATCAGCTGTCTTGCTGACGTTTTTCTTGGGGATAAAACCATGAGAGATGAAGATAGCAAAATGTGTTACCAGCTCGTGGAGGCATTACTATTCAAGATTGGTTTGTGAAAGTATTTCAAATTAGATTCCCTTCCAGTCACAAGTTGAAGTAGTTGCTGTCCCTCCTATCGATTCTCCATCCTCTGACATGCCTGATTCTGTTATGACCAACATAATTCCAATACTGACTCTTACGCTTTTCAGATTCTTGTCCTGATGAATTGATAACGGTGAGCCATCCTGTAACACTGTAGCATCATCAAACTCGTCATTACCAACCTCATTGCCTTTGGTAGACTTAATGCAGTCCTCAGTAACCAACTGAACGGTGGTAAAACAGTTCACTGTTTTGTCTCCCAATGTGTATAGTAAGGTTGCTCTGAGGATTGTTAGGTCACCTAGCAGTGTCACTGCTATTTCTCAGCTTGAGACCTGTCGTGGGGGCTTAAGTTATGAGTCTGTGATGTGCTTGGTGTCACACGATGGCTTATGTTACAAGTATTTAGCCAACATTACCAATGCACCACTTAACCCGCCCCGTCCTGGAGATGTGAATTCACGTCCTCACAAGATGTGCACTCATATCCCGGAGACGTAAATTAATGCGGCAACATTGCAAGGACATTGCAAAGTCTTTAATTTGCACAATTTTCAATTTTAGCGAGTGATTTTTGGCACGTATACACGGGACACCTTCCTCTACAAGATGCCAGGCAGGGACAATGCCTTACCCAGCATGGCCTCCTCCCCCCCCTGCATGACCTTTTCTCAGCAATTCACCTGTTATCAGTGACCTGGCCAGTAAAGCCATGTCATGCCACGGTACGAAATTCAGGGCCAGAGTGATTCCCCAATCGATGACAATGTGGAGGACAAGCATTAGAGCAAGAAACAGTCAGAAGTGATGATCAGGTAATGTGGCAAAAAAAGGTCAGGAATGGTGATGAGTTAGTGAGTGAAACAATGCTTATAATGCCTATATTACCGTTTGAAAACCAATATACTCTCGTACTACATATAAATTCGTACCAAATAAATAACTAAATACCGTTTATAAGTGGTGTAGAATAGTTATCCTCCCATAGAACTCGTTTTCTTTGCAGCCAGCCTGATAGGAAACCCTGTAAGGTAAGGAGGTACTCCTACCTGGATCGAGTATTTTAAACCTCAGGTGAGCGATTTCTCTATGAATTTTCGATGTTTCTCACCAAAAGTGGATGTTTGAGCCAAAAAAAAAAAAAAAGGTCCAAAAATGTTGGGACTGGGGCGTACCACTGCCCAGAAAATGTCGGGATGGGGCAGCTTAAACTGTGTCCTGGGACACAGATTTGTGATTTTTTTTTTTTTTTTTTTGGTATACCCAGTGGCCATACGTGTTTGCCAACATTTCCCACTCGGTCGCAAATGTGTGATCAGTTGTTCATTCTACTGACTATACTACCCCAACTAATCTTGAGTCTTATGTGAAACGGTGTAATTATCCAAAGTACAGAAGTCAGTTGTTTGATCTTTTGCGAGACTATTGCGAAGTTGTAGCTCTGCCCGATGAGAACATGGGCAAAATTACTCTAGTTAAATAAGTGATTACATTGCAGCCTGATGCTCAACCCATGTATGTCCCTGCCTATCGCTTACCTCATAGTCAACGTAAACAGGCTGATCGTCTTTTCAGGAAATGTTGGAATCCGATGTTATTGAGTATTCTGACAGTCTGTGTAAGAGTCCGTTATTCCTCTTTCCAAAGAAGGGTGGTGAATTGCACCCTGTCATAGACTATCGCCGCATCAATTCCTTGACTGGTCCAGATAGATTCCCAATTCCTTTGGTCATTGATTTGTTGGAATCACTAGGAGAAAATAACTGCGTATTTTCCTCGTTGGATCTGTTGAGCGGCTATTGGTAAGTAGAAATGGAGAAATTGTCTCGCCAAATTACTACCTTCAGCATCCCGTCTAGTTACTGCCATTTCCGTAGACTTCTGTTTGATTTGAGAAATGCCCTATCAGCCTTCATGCTATTAATTCAAAGAGTCTTCACCAGCATGATAGACCACTCAGTCTTTTTTATCTTGATTACGTCATTATCGCAAGTCGCTCAGCCCCAGGTTACTTAGAGGGCCGTAGGGGAGAGTGGGGCACAGTGAGACAAAAAAATAATACTGAGACTATACCTCATTTATTTGAATAGGTATTAGAGAAGCAAAACACGGGAAAGAACTATCAACAATTGGCATCAATAAGCATTTGCAAAACAAACGATCAACTTGTCTGAAAAAGATGTGGTCCGCACAACAATAAAATATATATATATATATATATATATATATATATATATATATATATATATATATGGAGCCTCTGAAGTACAGTGGTAGAGTGTGCATTCCGTACACGGGTGAACCAGGGTTCACGCCCCGCCAGGTAATAATCTTTGGGAGTGTTCACCCGGCCACGTACTGCATTGGCGGACACAAGGGGTGCTGTGGTTGAACCAGTGTCGCTTACTATAAAGTATGCTTGTACCCAATCGGCTTGGGCGGGCCAATTTCACTTGGTTCACAGACTACACACACATCCAAAGCCACTCCAACACTACAATTACATTTACAAGCACTTCTCACCCTCCATACAATCTCTACCAGACAGCCTAAGCCACTTGGTAGAGATACATTGGCTGTATCGTCCCGACTTCGGTCGGGATAGGCCGGTCCTGCAGTGGATACTCAAACGGCCGATGATGATGATGATGATATATATATATATATATATATATATATATATATATATATATATATATATATATATATATATATATATATATATATATATATATATATATATATATATATATATATATATATATATATCCCATTGGAGCCCAGTGTCCCGAGTACTGGACAGAACTGGGATTCTTCAAGTCTTTTTAAAGTAGGGAACCACCGGGTAGGGACCTATGAGCTTCGCGACTATAAGCCGATAGGCGGAGGGCGGTATGCTTAGTACCTTCCCAGTGCAATGCCTCGCCCAGCACCCCAGTGATATATATATATATATATATATATATATATATATATATATATATATATATATATATATATATATATATATATATATATATATTGTTCCTCTGTGCCCCAGGTGTGGGTACAGTGGTACAAGAACTGGGGCACACTGGGACGTGACTAGATTACATTAATGAAACCAAAATTAAAATCAAATATAAGGTATGCATTTTGTATTTTTGTTGTACCACACGTGTAAGGCTTGGGGAGGATGACCTTATTGCCACTGAGCTTGATAGAAGTAATATCCTGAACTTGTGGAAAGAAAAACTCCAGTGATTCCCGCTTTCTCCACAGATACGAAACTTCGTAGTCCCCTTTATTATCTTTCTCCTTTGTTACAATTCCCACATATTATTTCTTAATTGCAGTATCAAACTCAGCCAGAATGTAATCATTTACTTTGGGCTCCCCTTCCAATTCAGGAAACTCCTCATCGTCATTGTTCATCTCGTCGTCAAAGTCGTCGGATGAATGATCTGACAAAACCAATTCTTTTCCAGATGATGAATCCTGCTCTTCAAAAACTAAGTTTGAGGGTCATGGCTTGCTACTGGTGTCCTTCTTATAGTCTCGGTTTTGGTAGAGTTTTGAGCTTTAGGTCTACACTGAGCGAGAGCTTCTTTCTCAGGAGTGTTAGTAGCAATCAAACTGCGACCCTAATATATTATATGAAGACTACAATATATAATACATAACCAATAGTATCAATAGTGTGTGATGCATAATATATATAATCCACATCCCTACATCACTATGGGGCACAGTGGGACACTGTCCCACAGTGCCCCATTATAGGTGTCCCACTGTCCCACAGTGCCCCATTATACTGTAGGTGTCCCACTGTCCCACAGTGCCCCATTATAGGTGTCCCACTGTCCCACAGTGCCCCATTATAGGTGTCCCACTGTCCCACAGTGCCCCATTATAGGTGTCCCACTGTCCCACAGTGCCCCATTATAGGTGTCCCACTGTCCCACAGTGCCCCATTATAGGTGTCCCACTGTCCCCCATGTGAAATTTTGCAAGACATGTTCTAGAAACATCAGGAAAGCACATGGTAACAGGAACATCCCATTATGTACACATTTAGTTGTTATACTTAGGTAATTATTATATAGACATTTTGTGCAATACATATGATACACAGATACATCCATACTTACAGCAAAATAATTACATTCGTCTGTTGACAGAGAAAGGACCTCCAGCACAGAGGACCTGGAGCAGCACAACCCCCCTTAGCATCGTTAGTAGAGGCAATGGCCTGAGAGTGGTGTTTGTACAAGTTCCCACAGCCAGGATTCCCAGATACCTTTGCTGTAGAGTCAGTGTTGCCCCACAGTGCCCCATGTCCCAGTGTGCCCCACCCTCCCCTACTATAAAAACCAATAGTTCAGGCGGTCCAACGGCGACGTTCACTCGTCAGACGTTCCTGAGCGTCAGTCATCCTTACTATAGAAAATCTGGACCGTCAGTCTTGGCGAAACCCAGTTCTGGCGTCGCTAGATTGGGTGAGAATGAGCTGCATGAGCACTAAAAGCGCGCACATTTTGAATGTTTCTTCCGCTTAATAAAGCAGACACTTCGTTAACCCATTGTAGACTGTTATTATTATGTAGGAAATAAGTATATTTGTGCTACAATTGGTAGCAAATGATGGTAGAAAGCAGGAAGAGGATGCATTTACAAGAAAAATTGTGTGTACTTTATAGTCTAAGAATGATTTATAATTTTTCTTCCATTTGCAGTTATTTGCATGAAATAATTATTGAGATTATCCAGATTTGAATGCATACGATCAAAGTGAATGTATTATTGCATATATACTTCATAGATTTCCATGAGAGAGAGAGAGAGAGAGAGAGAGAGACAGACAGACAGACAGATAGAGACAGACAGACAGACAGAAAGGCAGAGAGAGAGAGAGAGAGAGAGAGAGAGAGAGAGAGAGAGAGAGAAGCTTTAGATCTCCGCTTCATCCACTTTCCAAATAAGTGCTTTGGTGGGGGTAAGGAGTTTGTGTGTATGTGTATGATGGGGGAGCAGATGGACATGTGCAATTAACCTGACCTCTAGTGTCAGACTATTGGCAGTCTCCCTGTCTCTATATTAGTGCTGTGTTCATGATTCACACTACTAATTTTAAGCTTACTAGACGGTCATTGCTCTTACTAGATGTGCAACTGTCTAGTCATTGTCACCACAGGATTTTGACACTCAAAGTGGCTCATTCTAACGAAGCCTCATATACTGCTTCATTGTAGAGCCCAAGGATTTACAAATGCAAGAAATTCAACGTTATTAAGTCCCATGTGATGTTTCAGTGTAGCTCCCTAAGGATTGTCACAAGCAAGTTCACAACTTTGCGAATCTCTACATGGTACTTCACCTTAAAAGTATCCCATATGGTCCATATTCTTACTACAGTCGTAGGCTACTTGTTCAGTACTGCAGGTAAGTTTCTTCGTGTTTCGTCGTGAGACACAGTGGCACTAGTTATATGATGAAGTGTTGAATTAAAGACCCTGAAAACTTGAAGGCTTTATCTGAACCATCTGTCTCGTTGATACTGTTGTTGTTTGTGGTGGTGGTGGTGTTGTTGGTGATATTCTAGTTTGTGGTGGTGGTGGTGGTGATTTTTTTTTTTATGTCATGATGGTGGTGGGAACTTTGTTGTTGTTGATGATGGTGGTGGTGATGATTTTGTTGTTTTTGTTGCCTTTGGCTCACCTAGATATGAACTCAATAGGCTGCATATTAAATTGGTCCTTTTCTTGAGATCCAGCATCTCCATTTCGAGGGACAGGATGTTAAGGGACGTTTATAGAAAGGCAATGTAATTGTCAGTTATATCGATGCCACAGCATGAATGTTTCCATCTCTAATACCTTTCTTGATAATAGGCCTGTCCAATGTCAGCACTACATTTCTACCTTACTGTACTATCATTTTGTATGCATGAAATGTAAAGAAAAAAACACACTTGTATTTTCTGTGAGCTATGTTATAATGATCCGATTTCTATTTGCTTGTTTGTTACCGTAACACAGCAAAAACGGTGCACGTAGCGCAAACTTTTGTTAGAGCAAGGTCCAGTTAAAATACTCTCACATGTAGAATAAAACAATTTCCAGTCCAATCGGGCCACAGGTTCCCGGGCAATGACTCATTTCTGAAGATAGGAAGTGACTTGACATCGAGCAAAAGGCTGCCAAAGGCGGCCTTTTAACGATTACAAAAAAATGGTAAAAAGCGCATTAATAATTGATGCCATATCACTTTCACTTTATGTATATTCATTGCCTAAGAGTAGCAAGAGTAGTTGATGTTAACACCGTGTTACGAGCTGTTATTAATTGGAAAAAGTTATTCATGAACATTACCTCAAGTTTTTATTTTTTCAGAATCTGGCGTTGCATACACCTCATAACAGCGTAAGGACTTGTGGACAAGTATTTTTTTCCTTAGTGCTGAAAATACCTTATTAATACACAGAGTACCACTGGACGTCTTTTCTACATTATTCATGTTTCCAGCAAACGATTACTAATAGTCTGAATGTAACAACAGTGATGCCCAAAGGCTTAAGAAGTCAAATACTAAATTATGTTATGGGCCTGTTTTGTATTAAAAAAAAAAAATCTGTGTGCTGGATTTTTGTGGAAATTTAATCAGTCTAATATTAGTCTCATTGGTCCCGGTGTAGAAGGGTGAGGCTTCGACACCAGCAGCCTCTCCACCACAAAGGCCACACTACCCAGGGTGATGCCCACCAGGAGAAGCAGCAGAGGTCCCTGTATATGGGTAATAGACAGACTCCTGAAATTAGTTTGGCTGTGTTCTGTTCCATCCTGCCCCTGCTGTTTTGTTTCTTGTCTCTGTTTCATGCAACGTTCACGTGCAGCGGCTTCCAGTTTTTCCTTTTTCCACTGCTTATACAGACCAGCCTGAAAACAGGAGTTACGGTAGTGAGCCGTGAAAAAAAAAAATCGTCATGTCCTAATGTAGTAAATGTTCTATTTATGTAAATTGTGTTGGAAGCTATTCAGTATTAGTGTTATAACATTTATATTTACTTTGTGTTCTAATGCAATGGACATACTGAATTTGTGTGTAGTCACCCGATGCCTACATGCATAGTGTAATGACAATACAACATGTTAAGAATCGCTTTACAATCTGTTCTACAACTCTGATAAAGCGAAAACATTATATAATATGCATCAGTCTGGGTTGTTCGTTCCTGTTTCCCTTTCAGACTTAGTGGCTTGTTGGCCAATAGTTCAGGCAACAGCTAAGAATACTGTACCTGTATCGCCCCCTCGTACTCAGTGTTACCATCAGCACATTTTATCGGCCTGTTTGGACAATTTCAATAAACCGTACCGTGTCCTAAAACAATTTTGCCACCACTTGTCCCTGTGCAGCATACTTTTGAAAAGTCAGGGTGCACCCTCAGCAATTACTTCTTTATTGCATTATTGGGGAACATAACCTTAGTCCTCAGTTTGTCCTGTTTATACTCTTTGTGTAAAATGGTAAAGTGCATATGACTTGTACAAATACGATAATTAACGCAGCATTTCGCTAAATCAAAAAAAAATATTTTATTGCAACGAAATGGGGTCCAATACTTTTCAATGCTGGAAAATTGTCTATATCAGATACTGTACGATGCATCTGAATAGAATGTTTGCTACTTTGTTCCACGGTGAGAATATAAATAAGCATTTGGTTTAAAATATTAATGCTGATATATTATTTAAGTTACATACAGTGAAAATATGTAAAACTCTGATATTTAGTAGCTGGACAGAATCTTCTGTGGAATAGATTATCTCATTGAAATCACATAACTTAGGTTCAATCATGAACCATATCAAATTACATGGATACTAGTAAATGCTAACCATCCTAGAAATTCTTAATATTTTTTTTTTAAATACTACTTGGGTAGTGTGATGAGTTAGGATGGAACTTTGGGGGATGAAGTGAATGAAAGGGTACAGCAGGGAAGGAAGGTTGTTGGTTCACTGAAAGCAGTGATGAGAAATAGGGAGGTGTGTATGGAAGTTAAGAAGTCACTGCATGGTAGTATTGTGATCCCTACCCTGACGTATGGAAGCGAGGCGTGGACCTTGCAAGAGGTGAACAAGTCAAGAGTGAGAGCAGTGGAATGAGTTACTTGAAAGGAGCATGTGGAGTGACATGGAGGGACAGGTTGACGAATGAAGAAGTGAAGGAACGTTGTGAGGTGGAAGTGGATATGGTTGAGAAGATTAGGAGAAATACACTGAGGTGGTTTGGACATGTGGAGAGAATGGAGAATGAACGACTGACTAAGAGGGTGTATGTAGGTGAGGTGGAGGGAGGGAGAGGGAGGGGTAGACCGAGGATGAGGTGGAGGGATGGAGTTGAGAGGTATATGAAGGAGGGGGGCGGGTGAGTTCGGGGGAAGGTAGTCAAATGGTGGGTGACAGAGCGACTTGGAGGCGTTTTGTCTGTGGCCACCCTTTGCGGGATTAGGGCGTCGGGCTATAGATAGATAGATAGATAGACTTTCATGTTTTGGACTTTTGATAATGATGATTCTTCAGTGCATAGGCCTGTATACGACAAATGTGATTTATAGAGCCGTCTGATATATCACTAAGTATTTCCACCATTACTGGGGGCATACAGGTATATTTTTTCAATTAAAAACACGTTTGGGCTACATTTGAAGTATATGCCACGGTTTTCAAGGGCCAGCTGTCACGGACTAGCAACACTGTTTACAAACCTGCTCCGTCTGGCACATGGACAGCCACTGGAACAAGATACGTTAGCGCTTCTTGCAAAATGTGTCATAGATTAGTTTATGCCAATAAAATGTCTATATGAAGCAAGATTTCACAGTATCAGATTTGTCCTTATGTGACCCTCTTCTTAAATGCTTTTATTGTGGATTACAAATGCATATTTAGTCATCAAGGAAAACCCTTCACCTGTTCTGCTTCCCAGATACGGTAAAGGTTTATGCAGATTTCACTTATTTCCTCCGATAACACATTACAGGAAATGTTTCCTTCAGTGAGAGGGGGGGAGGGAGTTCCAAGAAAAAGTAGTACCTCGGAAGGACTAATGCCCTGTACCTAAGTGGTACCATGACTGAATTTACCAGATATAAGTTGTTGCTCAGTTAATGAGAGAAAAGTAAAGCAGAGACTAGAAAGTGTACCCTGTGATGCCAAGGTAAAACTATGATCGTGCATTACCTGGGACCCTGGATGACCACTCCTTGTGGGAGAAGACCCTCGGGTTGCCATTTTACCCTTGGACCCATTTCCCCAGGGTTATATTCTCCATGGACCTATTCTGCCACTACCCACCCATCCACCATCCCTGCCCACCCATCCCACCCATCCGTCTACCCATCTGACCTGCTGTAGCTAATAATATAGTTATAGAAGTAAAAAACTAAACAGTAATTGGCTACCATCTTTCCACTATGTTGACTTGAGAATTTCTTATTATAATCTTGGCCATCAGAGGAGTCACTTTACCTTATGTAATGTACACGTTTAAAATTTTTAAATTAGTCGTCAGAAGTTACACCTGTCAGAGCTGTTAAAAGAGTTATGCATGCATCCCCCTTGATTACCATAGATGACAGACAGACAGGTAGACAAACTCTCTCTCTCTCTCTCTCTCTCTCTCTCTCTCTGTACTGTAGATATATATATATATATATATATATATATATATATATATATACTGTATATATATATATATATATATATATATATATATATGCGGAGACATGAAACTCCACGGAAATGCCCTGCCGCATTTACCACGTAATATACGATATGGACGTGTGTTAACATTTCGCATCCTTTTTTTTTCATGCATACTTTAAGTTAGCGCATTTTACAGTAGGTACATTGATTCAAAAGTTTTTGCACTGTAATGCACCGTTTCAGCTACTTTGAGGGTACAAACAGATAAACAGAATGGGAATTTTAGTAGTAGGACTATATAGATAAAGGCTCTCTCCACCCACCTCTCCCACCTACGAATCGCGCACGGAAAAGGAAGTACACCTAACCCGGGAGAAAAAGGGGACGCTAGGAAACTGGAGGAAATACTCAGTCTACCACAAAGTTAGGTCTGACAAAACTCCGAACTGCTCTGTTGAGGAACTGTCTACTACCTGTGCAGGTAGATGATTCCAGATACACCAGGTCTTGCTACGAGAAAATTGTCTAATGTGTCCTGCGGAATCGTCACTGGAGGGGTATCAACAACAGGTTCAGATGGAGTAAAGAGGCTATATAACAAAAGTAACTTAATCTGTAAGTAGTATTGAGAGGAAACTAATAAAATAAATAGGTCATATATATCCATATATCCATGTGACAAAAAGGTTTTCTCTTTACATGCTGGTCATTTGATATAATTCTGATATTGAAGTTTGATTGTCAGTTTTATAATACACGCTGTTACTAGACCTGTAAACAGAATTTGAGATGATTTTTATCCCCCGTCTTTAACAAGGCAAGGAAATATAGTTTTTGTTGGAGGGTGTGTGGGGGGGTTGGCTGGGGGGGGGGTTCATTCTCGAAATATCTCAAAAAGTTGTGGAAGAATTTTCACCCGACCTTGAGGATATTAAACTATGTGGATGGGCAGAAGTGATTAACTTTTTGCGAGCATTTGATCAAAGATGACCAAATGCCTGCCACCGTGTACCAAATTGCATTTTGGCCTATAGCTCACCAATGAATAGAGATATTTTCTAAAAATTTGGCAAGTAGGTAGCTTGTACCTTAGCCAAGATATTTTGGTGGTGCTTAATATTCAGCACTGGAGTGTTTGTGTTTTTCATTTTATTATGAGTCTGAACAGACTTCACAACGAGATTTCTCTTTTTACTTTAACCCTATTGAAACCATTGTCATCCCGGGGTGACGGTTCAGCACATTTTCAAAACCTAAATAAGGAGGGAACCTAGGTTGGGTTCTATGAGCTTTGGAACTATGACCTGATAGACGAATGGTGGTGCTCTAAGAACCTTCCCCACAAAATCCCACGTGCAACAACTCAGGGTTTTGGAGGGTTAAGTGTAGCAGCCAAACATGTAACCTACCTATTATGTTATTCTTTAGAAGCTGTAGTAAAATTCTCTTACCATTTGCGTGAAGATAACCAGCCATGCCTGGTCCAGTAACAGTTGCTCTACAATGGAAGTGTTGAGTTGTTAAAGCAAATTGAGATGAACTTCAACTGCTCCTGTCTGAGCTTCACCTGTGTTTGGCTTCAGGAGACTATGGTCGGAGACAAGACTTCTTGCTCCTAGACAATATACAACCCTCCACTCACCAGTTCTTGTGGATTGTGGTTCTCGAGGTGGCTGTGCTATTATGTGTCGGAGTGATGTTTTATTTACTTAATTTCCTGTCCGGTCTCACCTTCAGTCTCTGGCTGTTCAGTTACACCTGGAGATGAGTTACATATTCCGTTGCTTTTATTTATCCCCCTCCCCCGGACCTTGACCTCTTTATTCGTGATCATCCTAGGCCTTTTGTTGTTGGTGGTGACGTAAATGGACGTCATACTTTGCGGAGTGAAACTATATGTAGCTTACCACCTATGGTTATCTCCTGGCATCTTTGGTTGAGGATCTGGACCTAGTTCTTCTGAGAATGGGAGACCTGACACACTTCATGTCCAAACTGACACTCACTCTGTTATTGATCTTACATTGGTCTTCCGTGATTCTTCGTTGAACTTTCCATGTGAGATTTTCCCTGCTTTGTATGGTATTGACCATTACCCTATTGTGGTTTAAGCATGCAGCTCTGTGCCGGTGAAGCATGTTGCTCGTTGGTGTTTGGATACTGCTGTCTGGGCAGAGTTTGCGGAACACTGTAGTCTTGACCGTAGTGTTCCCAACGTTCAAAGTGCTAATTATGAAGAACAGTATTTCACATCTAGTAGATATCAGGGTGGCATTTCTTCTAACCCACAAACGTCTGGAAAGTTTTGCAGGAGACTTGTGCCTTGGTGGGATGAGGAGTGGTCTTTAGCTAGGTGTGTCCACAAAGCTACCTGTAAGATCTTTAGGAATAATAAAGATGTCTTCTTTTAAATTCAGTTTAAGAAGACTCGTGCCCGTTATCCTGGGTTCTGAAGAACTCGCATCACACCTTGCTGAGAACCTATGTCTCGTCTGTCACTTCATCCACTCCTTTACCATTGGTCTGGAGGAAGGTGGTGGAAATAACAAGTAATCACCTTCTCCTCCCCTGAGCTCAAAATTCATGGATATTCTGTATCCATCTCCTCTGAAGTAGCTTCAGCCCTGATAAAGCACTTTTAAAATGTGTTTTGTTCAGATCAATCCAAGCCAATTAGCTTTTTCCTGCATCAACAGGAAAGGTTAGGTATTTCATTTCTTTATACTGAATGGGAACCTTGTTTTCTTTGCCATTTGTGAATGGTGTGCTGTTCTCTAGCAGTGTAGTGACTCTGCTTCTGGACCTAATGACATTCCTTATACTATGATTTGCCATTTGCAGTACAATTCTCTTTTTTATTAATAATTTATATTAGGATGAGGGATGAAGATAAAGGGTCCAATAACTGGAGGATGGATATGGTTCTTTCATTTCATGAGTCACTTAAAAATTATTCTAATGTATCTATCTATTGTTCCATTTGTTTGACATCTTTTGTGTGAAACTGTCTGAGAAGATGGTTAACGTGAGGCTAGTTCGGTAACTAAAGAATAGGTTTCTTCTCTCCGTCATAAACTGGTTTTCATAGGATGAGATGTACATTGGAACAACTCATCGAACTTGAGTCAGCAGTCTTTGAGGCTCTTGCTTCTTGACAACATCTTTCAGCATTGTTCATTGACCTGGAAGAGGCATATAATACGGCATGGCACCACGGCATTCTGAATCAACTTCACAGTTTGGGGCTGCACGGCCACCTGCCATTGTTCCTTAGCGACTTCTTGTTGGACCACAGGTTTCAGGTCCGTGTGCTCTCCTCACTCTGTCCTACGAGTTCAGGTGGAAGGTGTTCCACAGAGGAGTGTGTTAAGTGTTCCTTTGCTTGCTGTTGCCATCAGTGGCACACCTAATTCCCTGCCACAGAGAGTGTCTTCTTCCTTTTATGTGGACGACCTAGTGATATGGTTTGCTGGTTCCCAGATGTGTACTGTTGAGAGGGGGACGTAGCTGATGCTGGAAAGGGTCGCCAGCTGGGCAGACTGGAGAGATTTCCGTTTTTCTACAGGCATGAGTATAGCTATCCACTTTTATAGATTAATGCGTTTCTTCATTTACTGCAATGAGATTGTCAGCAAGTCAGTAAGCTATTGTTGAAGCTGAACTGCCAGTACCAGCCAGAACCTGAGAAGTTAGCTTGCTGACAAGAGCTAAAATCCTGAGAGATGAGCAACGATGACAGTTTTGCTGCTCTTCACTGACACTGGGAATTGGATAAACATGACCCTGTGAGGAACTCTGTGGGAGAGTCAGGCCTCTCCTCCGCACATGACACGAAGTGGACTGGTGACAATGAGGGGGCGAACTCCTCTGAGAACACTGCCCCTTTCAAAATGTTGTGGTAGTCGAGGTCCCACTTCTCTCAGGAGAAGGAGGGTGTCATCCCCGATGCTTTGGGAGATGTCCTCCGATGCCATTAGTTGCATGTTGCCATCTTCTTCAAAGGAAGGTAAGGCAGCCACTGCAATACTGCTGACGTCTGTGATGCCTGTGGCATTAGTTGTAAGGGGCCCTGCTCTCACTTGCGCCTTTGTGAGCCAGAAAGGGGGGAACTGGACTTCTGTTTTTTCCTACACCATTAACACTGAGCTATGTTCGATATTCTGGAATTATAGTAACGATCTGTCTCAGTGCTCTGTTAAGGTTTAGACAAATGAGACTTGCACGAGGAGCTTTCAGTCCTTCAGGACTGACTTCCTGCTGAAAAGCAAGTGGATTTCACCCGGTCTGACTGTCCAGTCCTTCTTGTTCTCCTCCCGTTGTGAATGTATGTGTCTGTAGATGTCTAAAGGGGGTTGGGAATTGTTCCTATGTTGGACTGGATAACCCGGCTTGAACTCCCAGTCCAGTGACTAATGAGAGACTGGGGAGAAGAAGCAGGAGGACAGTTACAAATAGGGATTCAGGGAATACCAGCATCTAGTATCCTGCCCGCATTATAGCTCAGCAACTGCCTGTTGTAGTTTTAATCGACTCCACCAGTTAATTTATGGTAAGTGGAGGAGTGGAGGCATGGGAATAGGATGAGGTGGGCGAGCTGAGTGAGACTGTGACTAGTGATGGCACTTGATCTTCCCCATCACCCTCTGCTCCAGGGATGGTTAGTGAGTGAGGTCTCTGCTGTGGTCCAGGAGACAGTGTGGTGGGTTGGTTGTTGTGGCGTTTGGTCGTCTATCTCTATGCTCTGGATGGCTGAAGAGGCCAGGTGATAAATTTTCTGGTAGACACCTCAGGACCTTGGGTGTCGTCAGGAGTAGTGCTGTTATGCCACCCTCTATGGCCTCTGTCTTGCCCTCCACTTGCGCCTCATTAGACCGAGTATAGGTGTGGTAGGAGGAAGTTGTGTCACTGGACCCCCTTCATTAGCAAAAACAATATATCAGAGTCATCTCACTATCCCCCCACGTTAGACCTCACCCCCCATGGTGAGCTGCTGACTTTTGGGCCATCTTCCACTGGGCATTGGGCTGCCAGGTAGGTGTACTCCAGGAGGCTGTCCGAGTTGGGAACAGTAGGCAGGGCGTCATATCATGGACAGCAGGTTATACAACATCGGAGAATGAAAACGTCGCCCTCCGGACATAGGGTGTAAGACTTACAGAGTGAATGGCCATCCCCACCTAGCCTCCCAAAGCATCCTCTGAAGGAGAAAGCTGATCTTGGATTGGGAATGTCAGCCGGGAAGGAGGGATACGCAGAAGCATAGGAGCTAGACACAGAGGGCTGCTACCTCCTCCCCTTTCCCCAGTCATTGTCCACGTGGGACTAAAAGTTCTGCACAAGAACGCCTCCCAAGACACCTGCCTCAAAGAGTGAAACAAATCCCTGGGGACAAACAGAGGTTGGTGAAGGGCAGTTAGATGGAGGGAAGAGGATTAAGCAAAATAGTTTCCCATGGGTAGGGTACACAGGTGGCTGCCTCCCCTCCTGGAGGAGTGGAGGGGGGGGGAAGTCGGCAACCACGTGGTCGAGAACGAAGAACAAAAGAACACCGAATTACCCAAGGGAAACATCACGGCAGGAACTCAGTGCTGGAGACCCAGGTGAACCTGACCTAGGGCAATCAAACTGGAAAGGAAGTAGTCTGCCAGGCACATGCAGCTTGCATGCTGCACACCACGCAGAGCAGACAGTCACCAAACTAAGCCTAAAAGATACAGATAACATTAAAAATAAAACCATTGCCTGAGCCCTGGACTCAGGTAGTGACAGTAATTCACAGTACTTCCTCAGACTAAACACTGTGTACCACGTGAGGCAGAAAGACCAAATGAACTTGGAATTAAAGCTAAATTATTCATCAGGAGAAAACAATGACTGGAGGCTTGGGCAAACAAGGGAGGGCGTCGTGTGACGGAAATAGTTCGTAGTGCCAGTGGGCATTGAAAACTGCGCAATGGTACAAGCAACACACTACATATTAGATTAGAACAATTATGGTCTGAATAAACAGCATGACAGAAGAATCATACTTGCACAGACTGACCACTCTGGCCCTTGGGGCTTAAGACAAGGAAGTCAGAAAGCTAGTGCCTACGAAAAACAACACAAACAGAGTAAACCTTGTTGTAGCTCCTTGAGAGCAGAGCTTAGGATGAGAATCATGCAATACAGGAAGTCTGCCTTGCTTGATGGTATGTGTGTCCCATGCACAGCCAATAACAACTCTAAAAAAACATATTTCCAGACCTAGTAGAGTAAGACTATGGTCCAATCCACAGCAACCTAGGATGGTGGAAGCAAACCACTGCTGTCATACAGACAGAAAAACTGTGCACCATGTGGGGCTCCAAACCAGAAACTAACACATTAAAACTAGGACAGACAAACAACAACAACAAATTGAAAGAAGGGCATTGCTGCAAGAAGCAGACTTACCATGTAAGCAGGAAAGCAGCAGCACAAAGCCGAGAAGATGCTCGTACACAACTTTTTTTTTTTTTATGCAAGGAAGAAGGAACTAAAGGCCAGTGGCCCACAAACCATTCCTTCCAAGAAAAACAAAAAAAACAAAAGAGAGCCAAATTCAAGATTCGTTTATTTCGAGATGCCTGGACACACTGCGTTAGAAAGACTGGAGATCATAGGAAGTATGAAATCCAGACAGAGGTTGACAGTTCCAGAGAATACCTGTTGCATAAATGAAGGACGGGGAGTAATGGTTAACTCTTGCACTGGAGAGTTGGACAGAATAGGGATAAGAGTTTGTTGCTAGACGGGTGCTACGTATCCATCGTAGAGATGGAGGGATGCAAGCAGACAGTTCAGATGAGGAGTGACCATTAAAGTAGCGATAGAAAAGACATAAAGATGCAACAGTACAGAGAAGAGACAGAAGCTGAAGGGAGCCAGTAAGAGGTTGAAGGGGGGCCGAAGCTCCAGCTCACATGCAACTCAATGTCTTCTGTGAGTATCTTGCATACACCTTCTACGTCACCCAGGCGCACCACTGATTTTTTTTTCATACAAAACCGTCGTTTGTATCGACTTTATCGAGAATTTCTTCTACGAATTTCAAACAATAAACGTGCTTCAGCGCTGTAAGTCATCTTGAACTTTGCTAGGTGAACGGTGGTAATGTTTTCCTTCTGGTCAACTCTCTTCTCTCGCTCTTTTTGACCCTGTGGTACAGTAATAGAGTGTGTGTTTTGGCACATTAGGAGTAGACTGTAGCACCAGTCGAGCAGGGCACTACTCCCAAGGTGGATGGATGGGTGATGACAGGGAGAGTTGGAGCTCCCATTTCATCAGCCCTCAGGACTAGTTCCTGACCATCCTCCTTTGCTGAAATTTTCCAGTGTCTCACTAACACAGAGAGTTGGCCGCAAGTTTCGTTATCAACACCAAATTGTATGCACAGTACACACTACACTTCCTTTTCAAAATTTAAAAAATGAATAATGGCACAATTAAATCTGGCCTCAGAGTCCCCTGGGCGGGGGGACCAAAAATTCACCCACTATCCGCCCCTCGCCCAGTGATAACTCTGAGAGATCACTGGAACCACTGTCTGACTCACTCCTACATTTCTGCAACATTTGCAGCCTTTCCTCTAACTTTCTCTCTGTCGAACATCACCTCTCATCCTCTAAATCTCACCTTCTCTTCTTGATTGAGATTCAGCTGTCTGAGACAACTGACAGCAAACCCTTTTTTGTTTCCTCCTACTTTCTCTAAACTCATTTCAAAGCCCAAGGTGGATGTTGTGTATTTGTACACAACGAATTATCTGGCTCTTGTGTTCCTGAACTTGATTCGTCTGAGTTCTCCACTCTCTGGCTTCGCATTTCTTGTCATTCTCTAACTAAATACATCTGTGCTGTTTACTTATCTCCTAATTCTACTAACTCTGAATAATTCCTCGACTATCTTACCTCTATGATGGAACACATGCTATCCATTTCTCCTTTCTCTGAAATCTTCATTTTAGGAGATTTCAATGTACACCACCACCTTTGGCACGCCTCTCCTTTCACTGATCCACCTAGTGAACAATCCTACACCTTTTCCATCCTTAATGACCTAGAGCAGCTTGTACAGCATCCTGACAGCCTTGGAGAGAGCTCCAACATAGTTGACCTCTTTTTTACAACTAATCCTTGTACTTACACTGTTCATCTTTCCTCTCCATTGGGCTCCTCCAATCACAACCTAATTACCTTGACCTCTCCTATTTTTTTTTTTTTTTTTTATGTGTACGACTCTGGGCAAAGGCGTCAGGGCCTATATCTTGGGGGCAGTAGCCTATCCCAAGGCCCAATAGTCCTCCTACACCTCCACATGTCACCACTTCGGCACTAACACCCACCGTCCATATTGAATAAATGCTAGGGCTGTCTCATACAGGACTGGTGTATTGGTATTAGCGGGGGTACTTTTACGACATGTCAGCGGGTCATGTGGTAGATCAGGAAAGTCTGCGTTTATGAAATTCAAATCCTTAAACTGTTCCCTGCCCCAGCCGGGATTCGAACCTGGGTCCATCAGGACTGCAGGCTGCCCCTCTACCAATTCAGCCACGCCTCCCCCAATACGGCCAGTGGACCCTCCAAAGAAACGCTGAATGTGGAACTTTGGAACTGCGGATTGGGAGGCCCTCAGCCAGCACTTCTTTGATTATCCCTGGAATGATTTTTACTTCCATGGACAGGAGTCACTTGAGTGTGCATTGCGCATTACGGACGTTATTCTCTCGGGCATGGAAGCACACATTCCTTTCTCATATCCTTTGACAAATGCAAGAAAGCCTTGGTTTAATCACGCTTGTTCTAATGCTGTCCGCAACAAGGAGAGGGCCTATAAAGGGTACCAGAGCCAAGCCACCCCTGAATCACATCTTGCTTATGTTTTTGCCCGGAATCTTGCTAAGTCTGTTCTTCGTTCTGCTAAAAATAATTTCATCCGCACTAAATGCTCTCAAATCCCCAACTAGAATTCTTCCCACTCCTCCTGGTACCTTGCCAAAAACCTTTCTAACAACCTTACCTCATCGTCCTTCCCTCCCCTTTTCTATTCTGATGGCTCTGTAGCTGTTTCATTTACTGATAAAGCAGATCTCTTTGCTCAGCCTTTCTCTTCCAATTCCACCTTAGACGATTCCAGTGCTCTTCCTCCATCACTTCCCCCCTCTGACTTCCTCATGGCTGATATTAAAATTTCTTCAGCTGATGTATTCTCTGCTATCACCGGCCTTAATACTAAGAAGGCATATGGGCCTGATGAAGTACCTCCTGTTGTCCTCAAGAACCGTATTTCTGTGCGTACACCCTGCCTAGGTAAACTCTTTTGCCTTTGTCTGTCAGCTTGTACCTTTCCTTCTTCCTGGAAGTTTGCTCTTATTCAGCCAGTCCAAAAGAAGGGTGACTATTTCCAACCTTGTAACTATCGTCCAGTTCCTTTAACATCCTGTGTCTCAAAAGTTATTGAGTCAATTCTTAACAGATAATTTTTAAAGCATCTTCCCTATCAGAACCTTCTTTCTGATCGTCAGTATGGATTCCGTCAGGGACGCTCCACTGGCGATCTTCACACCTACCTTTGAGACTCCTGGTCATCCTCCTTTCGGGACTTTGTCAAAAGCTTTGCCATTGCACTTGACATCTCAAATGCTTTAGATCAAGTGTGGCATAAATCTTTAGTTTCCAAACTGCCCTCTTACGGTTTCTATCGTTCCATCTGTGCCTCCATCTATAGCTTCCTTTCTGGTCGTTCTATAGCCGCTGTTGTAGACGGCCATCGTTCTTCTAGATCTATCAACAGTGGTGTTCCTCAGGGCTCTGTCCTATCACCGACTCTCTTCCTTTTATTCCCCAGTGACCTTCTAAGCTGTACATCTAACCCTATCCACTCGTACACTGATGATTCCACCCTTCACCTTTCCATTCGGTTCCTGCAACATCCATCTCAGCAGTTACTTCAACAAACAAGGGATGAGACTATGGCAAACCTAATGTCTGACTTGGCTTGTATCTCTGAGTGGGGTAAAAATAATCTTGTTGTTTTTAATACATCAAAGACTCAGTTCTTACACCTATCAACCCGACAAAATCTTCCACAGGTGTACCCACTAATATTTAATAATATCCAGCTCAATCCTGCATCATACTTGAACATGCTTGGGGTTTCATTCACGCGGGACTTATCTTGGAAAGATCATATTGCATCTCTTGTAAAATCTGCTTCCAAGAGATTAGGTGTACTAAGCCGACTCTCTACCTTCTTTACCGCTGCACAGTTGTTGACTTTGTACACGGCTTTTATTTGCCCCTAGAGTACAACTCTCATGTGTGGGGAGGCTCCCCACATACAGCTCTTCTCAATAGGATGGAGTCAAAGGCTTTTCGTCTCATCAACTCTCCTTCTCTTACTAGCTCTTTTCAACCTCTGTCTCTTCACTGCACTGTTGCATTTTCTAGCGCTACTTCAATGGTCGTTGCTCCTCTGAACTGTCTGCTTGCATCCCTCCACCTCTACGATGGGCGCATAACACCCGTCTAGCAACAAATTCTCATCCCTTTTCTGTCCAACTCTCTAATGCAAGAGTTAACCGTTATTCCCAGTTCTTCATTTATGCAACAGGTCAAGTCTGGAACTGTCTCCCTCTGTCTGTATTTCCTAATTCCTATGATCTCCAGTCTTTGAAATGCACTGTGTCCAGGTATCTCGAAATGAACGGATCTTGAATTTGGCTCTCTTTTGTATTGTTTTATTCTCTGGGGGGGGAGGAACGGTTTGCGGGCCCCTGGCCTTTGGTTCCTTCTTTCTTGAAAAAAAAAAAACACACATGGGAGAAAAAGGGTTCACTCCATGCCAGG
>NW_027644742.1:0-55300 GCF_032717465.1 Coenobita brevimanus | reverse complement strand
GCTGATGCGGAGGTCAAGAGATCATACGACGCCTTGCAAGTAGTTTAACAAAATATTGATACAATATTGCAATTTCTACGACGAATCAGCGAACTACAACCATCTACAATCAACTACAATTAACAACCCTACGTCGTCTGTATAATCTTCTACATGCACCTACAAGAAGCAGCAGTCTTCATCCTACAACGAATAAATCACAAGAAAAAAGGACCAAGAATACATCAAGAAAGAAAGAAAACAAACAAACAAACAAACAAACAAACAAACGAAGAGTGAGAGACGACTCACAACTCATAACCACCAGACCTCACCCTCCTCTCTCTGCTACATCCACCCAACCCCCACCGCTTACGCAGGTGTGAAGAGGTCAAGACACGCAGCAAAACACCAAGTCCATATTCACAACTCGTCTTACTCACCCGTCTTCACTCAAATTACTCATCGCTACTCATTCACTCACCACAGCTACCAGTGTGGGAAGCCGACGTCACCATGTGCTGAGACGACAACACGCCAATCAACCCGCGAAGGACAACGCTTTCACCACGTGCAACACCACTCACACCATTTCCCACCACGGTAAAAATTAGTGAGTTACATAGTTACTTCATTTATACAATACACAGTGATAGACAATAAGCTTCTGCACAAATATATAAAACGTGTTGTATAGTTACAGCTTAAATACACATACCTACTTCAATTATCTTCATAATTCAATCATTAAATACTTGCACCAACAATAAATATTCTACACAGTATATATTCATTCATTTATTATAACATTTATTTACTACCAACGAGTGTTACCATTTATACCTACATAAAATACGTGTTTCATATATACAACTATACATATTATATCTACAAAGTGATAAAGAAAATATCCAATCACAGTTACTCAGTGAGCAATTAAAAGAACTGCATTAAACATTTATTAATTAAAGCTACCTAGTGGAAACAGATAAATTAACTTACGAAAAAAAAAAAAAATGGCCAACACAAATGCCGTTAGCAAGAGTGAACATCTTCAACACAATCGTGAAGACAATGATTTCCACACAGTGCTGACACACATATTACTCACGATAGGTACAGGTGAACAAGAAGTCAGTGTGTATAGTTAATACTGTATATAGTGTATATATTTTTTTATATAAAATAACAAAATATGGGACTATATAATATCATTTTATAGTATCTGTGCAACATAAACTAAACTTTAAAAAAGAATCCCAAGGAAATTAGCCAGTATTTATGCAACCATGAACAACATGGGAAAAGCGTACACAAGCGAAGAAAAACAAACTATAGAAAATCAATACATACAAAAAAGAAAGAAAGAAAGAAAAAGTAAGAAAGAAATAAGAGAAATAGAGTAAGATCACATAACAAACAAATGAAAATAAGTGTAAGTGTTACTACATATGCCAAAATACCACATAAACTACAAACAAAAAAGCAAATTGTTGTCTCCACAAACAAGTGGCATGACACATCATCACTATCATCGACCGCAGCATATGTTAGGACTGCAGTTATTACAATTATGTTACTCCATATTACAATAATGTACTTACAAACGATATGTAACAATTATTTAATGACAAACGATTGCATTATGTTACACTTATTACAATTATGTAACTACAAACGATATGTAACAGTTATGTAACGACAAACGATTGCATTATGTTACACTTATTACAATGGGGTGCTTTCAAAGCTAGTATTCCGCTAGATGGCTCCACTGTTGCAGTAAACACATTCCCCGCACTGTTTAAAAAGCATATTTTTCATTGTGTAAATATCTATACTGTTGTGTGAAAATGTGGATCATGGTAATGTCATATGCCGAAATATAAATAATACAAATAGAACACGTATATATAACGTATCGTGAAGTGTTTACATTTATCATAAATGGAAATTAAAATATCATTGATGGCATGTGATGGCAACCCGTCCTTCCAGTGACCCTATATTATTTAATTTCTGCTACATTTAGTGCAAATTTGGTTCTTAATACATTATCTGTTCAGACTGTAAAGTACGCCTAGTGGGTATCTAGACTCATCCAGTTTCTATGTGGGCAGAAATTTAATGTTGAGTAAATACTGGCATTCAACATTTTGCTCGCTTCCTTCACGCATGCGCACCACAAGACAGTCCCGTGTTTAAGTTTTTCACGAGGGATGTCAAGTTTCCATGAAAAATTTTATTTTGATGGCATGTAATGTCACGGATTCACTAAGAGTAGAAACAAGCTAAATTCATAACACTCGTCATTGGTTCGTAAGTGACTATGTACAGGCAGTGTGTTTCACTGAGCGATATCTTTGTGTGATTGTCATTCCCACATATTGCCTCTCTAGCTGTTAACTAAGCTACGCCCATTTCTCATGTCCCTGTACCCGACATTGGTTACATTACTGTCGTAAACGGACACACCCACAAACACATATAGTTCAGTAATGTGAGTTCCTGACTGTTGAGCTGAGAGAGAGAGAGACCTTCCCCTGCAGCTTCCTTGCATCATCAGTGAGTCATATATGTATCATTGTAGCTTTTTGTAAATAAAGTGTTACAGTGAAGTTTTGTCTTTTTCTGTTGAGAACTAGTGGTTATTTTAATTTTTACATTTCACCAAGTGCCTACCAAATAAATACCTTAAGGTCATCTTATCATCAATATCCCACACACATTGCCCCCTCTTGGCAAGTCCCTAATGGTATGGTCATGTGAGAACTGTCTCCAGGCCACCTGTCCACACACATATGTTTGTAAGATCTTCCACTGACTGAGTCAGTAGCTTGTGCACATACCAGTCCTCTTGACCTGGATGCAATCTCACTCGGGGTAGACATTTAAGAGGATACAGTAGTATTTACTCATCATGTGTTCTCACGTTTGCATGTGTGGGTGTATATATATATATATATATATATATATATATATATATATATATATATATATATATATATATATATATATATATATATACAATCGTGAATACTGAACTTGACTCCGTGTGAATCTTGTGGATCATTTGGAGGCGATGTCTTGGCTTGTGTACCTTCCACAGTCGTCTGTCCTCGGTGAGACCGGGCAAAGAATGACGCGTAAACGATCTTGGTTTTGGGACGGTTCCTCAGACCGGATCATTTTTGATGGTGAATGCCAGTATTTACTCAACATTAAATTTCTGCCCACATGGAGACTGGATGAGTCAAGATACCCACTAGGCGTACTTTACACTCTGAACAAGCTATGTATTAAGAATCTAACTTGCACTAAATGTAGCAGAAATTAAATAATGTAGGACCA
The DNA here is from genome assembly GCF_032717465.1 of Coenobita brevimanus. Taxonomy (NCBI): domain Eukaryota; kingdom Metazoa; phylum Arthropoda; class Malacostraca; order Decapoda; family Coenobitidae; genus Coenobita; species Coenobita brevimanus. The sequence continues at coordinate 51,970 of NW_027644742.1, read as the reverse complement.
CTGAAATGGCGGATTGCCATCACATGCCATCAGTGATATTTTAATTTCAGTTTATGATAAATATAAACAATTCATGATACGTTATATATACGTGTTCTGTTTGTATTATTTATATTACGGCATATGACATTACCATGATTCACATTTTCACACAACAGTGTAAATATTTAACAAATAAAATTATGCTTTTTAAACAGCGCGGGAATGTGTTTACTGCTACAGTGGAGCCATCTGACGGAATACTAGGCTGTTCAGAAGCACCCCATTATGTAACTACAAACGATATGTAGCAATTATGTAACGACAAACGATTGCATTATGTTACACTTGCTACAATTATGTAACTACAAACGATATGTAACAATTATGTAACGACAAACGATTGCATTATGTTACACTTTGCCAATTATGTAACAGTTGCATTAACAAGATGTAACTTTTATGTAACTTTAACTACAATTATGTACCTACAAACGATATGTAACAATTATGTAACGACAAAACAGTTGCATTAACAAGATGTAACTTTTATGTAACTGTAACTACAATTATAAGGCCAAGACACTTATGTAAGAGTTGCATTAACAAATGTAACTACAATTATAAGGCCAACACAATTATGCATTAACACAATATTTTGTAACAATTCATAAAATGTTACAAATATGTAGTACCACAATGTTAGTACAATATTATAAGTCATACAATTATAGCAGAATTCTGTATTACCAGTATCATCATACAAGTTAGGTGAAATATTAGACATTACTAAAGTGATAACTCAAATATGTAATGTATAACCTAGCAGTATTACCATTGCACAATTATATGCGTACGTCTGTTGTACATGCACGTCTTACAAAGTGTTATACAACAACCATTGCATTTATTCAAATATGTATACAACTTGTTTAAATGTATTATTACTGAATAATCACTATTTACTATGAATATTATATGTATACAATATTCATACAATTATGTTACTTTTACAATATTATGTATTTCACTTAATTAGCTTATAAGTTCATTATAATGTGTATGTAGTATGTATTGATATGTTATGACTATTAAATGTCGATGGTACGCCATTTTCGCGCGACCGAGCAGATGTCAGGACTACATATTACATTTACAAATCATAATAGATAAATAGATAAATAGAGAGATAGAAGCAGGGAGTCAGATGATGAGAGGTGTTGTGTCTGCGAGAATCGAGCAGTGCTAAACATGCTTACACACTCTGACGCGAGGAATGCTTGATAAGGCACACGACAGCCTCTAGTGGCCACATACACACATGCTCACACACAGGCTACAGGAACTTTCCATCCACGAGGAACACACGTGACACACCCCTGCTACACCAGAATTTAGGAAAGAGAGCTCAGACGGAGATTAGACACAGAAGAGGCAAGAGAGAAGTAGACAGGCCTCAGAGGAGAGAGGTGACGGGTGAAGGGCTTAGCAACATGGAAGAGAGAGATACAGTGGGCAAAGTCATTTATGACATTTGGTGGAGAGAGAGACAGATAGCGAGACAGGGAAGTAGCTACCAGGGACTTATACTCGTCCGTGTGAGAGACTTGTTAATATTTCCAAGACAAATAAAAATAGTCCCATACTATTCTTTACCTCTCCTGTCACTACATGACACCACTACACTTAACCATCTCTGCATACACCTCATCCACCCCAGCTGCTTTCCCATTATTAAGCCGCTTCACAGCACTCTTCACTTGTGCGAGTGTCACGTCTCCTGGCACTACATTCCTTCTCTGCACACCCCCAAAACCAATCATGTTTACAGCTGCTCTGCTCTCTCTATCCCCATTCATCAGGCTTTCAAAATATTCTTTCCATCTGGTCCTTACTTCATCTCCATGAGTTAATAATCTATCACCTGCATCCTTCACACCATCCCATTTCTTTCCGCTTTCACTTCTACATTTCCGCACCTCTTTCCAGAATAACTTTCTACTTTCAGAGTAGTTCGCATTCATTTTTCTTCCTAGATCCTCATTTACCTCCTTCTTTTTCTTCTTCACTAGTCTCTCTATGTGCTTCTTGCTCTCAACATATTCAGTTCCTATTTCAACTGAACCCCTATCCTGTAACCACTTTAGCCACTTCCTATTTTCCTCCACCGCTCTCTTTACCTCTTCAGCCCACCATGCCGTACCTTTCTTCTTTGTTGTTACTCTTGCCACACCACACCGCTTTAGCATTCTTGACTAAACAATCCCTTTGTGCATTCCACAGTCTGTCCAGATCCATTTCATTCCAATTCAGTAATTCTAACTCATCCTCTACTTTGGTCCTGTATTCATCTGCCATTTCTTCGATCCTCAGCTTCTCAACTTTCAGTCTTTCTCCCTGACTGCTTCTCTCCCTCCTGATCCACCTCACTCCTCTCAGCTTGATCTTGCATACCACAATCGCATGACCTGACAGACCTCCACATCGTCCTCTCACAGCCCTCGTATCAGCAACCGTTCCCATCATCGACCTCTCTAAGAGCACATAATCAATCAGGCTTCTTTCAACACGATCCCCGTTCCCTCTATACCATGCATATTTACGTGCATCTCTGTGTTTGAAATATGAGTTACAAATGCATAACCTCCTCTCCTGACACATATCCTTAAGTCGCTCCCCATTATCATTTTCTCCTGGTACTGTACTCCACAACAACCCATTATGTCATCCTCAGGACCAGTGCCTACTCTTCCATTCATATCCCCCATCACAATCACTTTATAGCTCCTGGGCATTTCTCCCACTACTTCACCCAGCTCATCCCAAAACCTGTCTTTGTCTCTCTCACTGCTGTCCTTAGGGGAGGCTGTGGCTGAATCGGTAGAGAGGCGGCTTGCAGTCCTAATGGACCCAGGATCGAATCCCGGCTGGGGCAGGGAACAGTTTAAGGATTTGAATTTCCTAAAAGCAGACTTTCTTGATCTACCAGATGACCCGCCGACATGTCGTAAAAGTACCCCCGCTAATACCAATACACCAGTCCTGTATGAGACAGCCCTAGCATGTATTCAATATGGAACTGGGTGTTAGAGCCGAAGTGGTGACATGTGGAGGTGTAGGAGGACTACTGGGCCTTGGGATAGGCAACTGTCCCCAAGAAATAGGCCCTGAGCCTTTGCCCAGAGTCGGAAACATAAAAAAAACAAAAAACAAAAAAAACATGGTGCATACACTACAATCACTGCCACTTTCACCTTCTCAAACTTGAACTTGACATACATCCACCTCGATCTGACACATTTGTAGTCTCTCTTTCCACTCTGCCACACCTCATTCATCAACAAAGCAACTCCTTCCTTGCATCTTCCTCGCCCATTCATTCCCGATCTTACACATTTCACACCCTCCCACTCCTCCACTTCGCACCCTTTCATCTTCGTTTCACACAATGCCATCACGGCATACTCGCACTCTTAAACACATTCATCACTTCCACCCTCTTGCTCTCCTCATTCACACCTCTCACATTCCACATGGCCACGCGAGTCTGCCCATTTGGTTGGGGCCCTGGGCAGGTATTGGGCCCCCTAGGCTCCTGAAATGACTGCCATGATGAAGTGATTTTGGAAAGGGGAATCTGGGGGACACTTAACCCTGCCAGAAACCCCGGTTATATGGTTACCACCCAGCTTAGTAAATGGTTTCCTGGGTACAGGAAACCATTTGGCTTGTCACTCAGTGTAGAGATCATATGGCATCACTCTGCACTGAGTGAGTGGATCATGGGCTCCGCCACCTACCACTAGATAGACAATAGGATATATAGGGACAGATGATAGATAGACAGTAGGATATACAGGGGCAGATGATAGCTACACAACAGGATATATAGGGGCAGATGATAGATAGACAATAGGATATAAAGGGCAGACGATAGATAGACAGTAGGATATATATGGGCAGATGATAACTACACAACAGGATATATAGGGGCAGACGATAGATAAACAGTAGGATATATAGGGGCAGATGATAGCTACACAACGGGATATATAGGGGCAGATGATAGCTACGCAACAGGATATATAGGGACAGATGATAGATGGACAATAGGATATATAGGGGCAGATGATAGATAGTCATCATCATCATCATCCGGACCTCCTTTCGCACCAAGGGCAGGGTGAGGAGTAGCAATGTCCAGAGCCCAAAATTGCCCAGTCCAATGGGCCACGCTTCCATTCACTCATCATTCAAGCCCCCGGAATCCTGTCTCTATCAGATACGCCAAAAACATTCACCATGTTCTGTAGCTTCACATAATTGTATCTGACAGAGTCAATCCAGACTCTGCCATGTTAAAAAGGGGTGCCAAAAATCCCTGATCATGCACTTCTATTCACATAATTCATTCAGCCAGCTCGATCTCCTGTCAGTTCCCTAGCCTCACCGACTTCCAAACCTCTCTTCCTCACACATTCATCCACCATATCTCTCCACCTTCTCCTTGCCCTACCTCGCCTCCTCCCTCCTTCGAATTCACTCAGATATACCTTCTTCACCACTGTATTGTTATCCATTCTCTCCACATGACCATACCATCTCAGTACACTCTCTTCAATTCTGGTGTCCACCGACTTCCTCACTCCGCATCTTTCACGAATCACATTATTTCGTATCCTATCCACCCTCTGTACTCCACATACATTCCTCAGCAGTCCCATCTCCACTGTTTTTACTCTTGACTTCTCATTTTCATGCCACACCATAGTCTCACATCCATATGTTAAAGTTGGCACTAATACTCCATCATGTGAGCCTCGTGCACCTGCAACACTCAAGCCTCTGTTTCTTATCAAGGCCTTCATTGCACCAGCTACTTTTCTTCCTTGTGTCACTCTACTTTCCAATTTTTTGCACATTTTCCCCTCTTTTCTATCACTGCACCCAGGTATTTGAACTCTCTCAGCAATTCCAGTCTCTCTCCATTCACTGTTACATTGCACTGGGAGTCACCTTCTGTCTCTGTAACCATCACTTTACTCTTTTCTACATTTACGCTCAAGGAACGACACTTACTGACATCAGCAAAACTCTGCACTAGCCTACCAAGTTCTTGTCCAGTACTTGCAAGCAGTACTCTATCATCAGCATACAATAAATTTGAGATATTCCGTCCATCACCATTCATTACCAATGCCATCTCTCTCTCCATTACTCATGTTTTCACTTCTCTTATCACTCCATCCATATATACATTGAACAACCATGGGGACATCACACAACCTTGTCGCACGCCCACACTGATCGTGAACCATTCACTTAGATGCCCATTAACCCTTACACATGCTTCACCACCATCATAAAAACTCATGACGGCACCAAGCAGCTTACCCTCTACACCATACATGCGCTAAACTTTCCACAATCCTTCTCTGTCCACTTTGTCATATGCTTTTTCCAGATCCATGAATGTCATAAACACCTTATGGTCCTTCTCACAAGCCTTCTCTACTATCTGTCTCACCGCAAATATTTGGTCCACACATCCTCTGCCACTCCTAAAGCCACGCTGTTCATCACTCACTAGGACTTCTGATATCTCTCTTACTTTCTCTATAATAATTCTTCCATATACCTTCCTTATCACACTCAATAAGCTTATGCCATGATAATTCTTGCACTCACTTCATTCACCTTTATTTTTGTACAGGGGTACAATCACAACCTTTTTCCACTCTGCAGGCACAGTTTCACTCATCCATGCCTTCTTACATATCTCCAACAAGCACTTCATTCCATTCTCTCCACTACACTTAACCATCTCTGCATACACCTCATCCACCCCAGCTGCTTTCCCATTATTCAGCCGCTTCACAGCACTCTTCACTTGTGCGAGTGTCACGTCTCCTGGCACTACATTCCTTCTCTGCACACCCCCAAAAACAATCATGTTTACAGCTGCTCTGCTCTCTCTATCCCCATTCATCAGGCTTTCAAAATATTCCTTCCATCTGGTCCTTACTTCATCTCCATGAGTTAATAATCTATCACCTGCATCCTTCACACCATCCCATTTCTTTACGCTTGCACTTCTACATTTTCGCACCTCTTTCCAGAATAACTTTTTACTTTCAGAGTAGTTCGCATTCATTTATCTTCCTAGATCCTCATTTACCTCCTTCTTTTTCCTCTTCGCTAGTCTCTCTATGTGCTTCTTGCTCTCAACATATTCAGTTCCTATTTCAACTGAACCCCTATCCTGTAACCACTTTAGCCACTTCCTCTTTTCCTCCACCACTCTCTTTACATCCTCATCCCACCATGCCGTACCTTTCTTCTTTGTTGTTACTTTTGCCACACCACACCGCTTTAGCATTCCTGACTAAACAATCCCTATGTGCATTCCACAGTCTGTCCAGATCCATTTCATTCCAATTCAGTAATTCTAACTCATTCTCTACTTTGGTCCTGTATTCATCTGCCATTTCTTCGATCCTCAGCTTCTCAACTTTCAGTCTTTCTCCCTGACTGCTTCTCTCCCTCCTGATCCACCTCACTCCTCTCAGCTTGATCTTGCATACCACAATCGTATGATCTGACAGACCTCCACATCGTCCTCTCACAGCCCTCGTATCAGCAACCGTTCCCATCATCGACCTCTCTACGAGCACATAATCAATCAGGCTTCTTTCAACACGATCCCCGTTCCCTCTATACCATGTATATTTACGTGCATCTCTGTGTTTGAAATATGAGTTACAAATGCATAACCTCCTCTCCTGACACATATCCTTAAGTCGCTTCCCATTATCATTTTCTCCTGGTACTGTACTCCATAACAACCCATTATGTCATCCTCAGGACCAGTGCCTACTCTTCCATTCATATCCCCCATCACAATCACTTTATAGTTCCTGGGCATTTCTCCCACTACTTCACCCAGCTCATCCCAAAACCTGTCTTTGTCTCTCTCACTGCTGTCCTTAGGGGAGGCGGTGGCTGAATCGGTAGAGAGGCGGCTTGCAGTCCCAATGGACCCAGGATCGAATCCCGGCTGGGGCAGGGAACAGTTTAAGGATTTGAATTTCCTAAAAGCAGACTTTCCTGATCTACCAGATGACCCGCCGACATGTCGTAAAAGTACCCCCGCTAATACCAATACACCAGTCCTGTATGAGACAGCCCTAGCATGTATTCAATATGGAAGGTGGGTGTTAGCGCCGAAGTGGTGACATGTGGAGGTGTAGGAGGACTACTGGGCCTTGGGATAGGCAACTGTCCCCAAGAAATAGGCCCTGAGCCTTTGCCCAGAGTCGGACAAATAAAAAAAAAAAAAAAAAAAAAACATGGTGCATACACTACAATCACTGCCACTTTCACCTTCTCAAACTTGAACTTGACATACATACACCTCGATCTGACACATTTGTAGTCTCTCTTTCCACTCTGCCACACCTCATTCATCAACAAAGCAACTCCTTCCTTGCATCTTCCTCGCCCATTCATTCCCGATCTTACACATTTCACACCCTCCCACTCCTCCACTTCGCACCCTTTCATCTTCGTTTCACACAATGCCATCACGGCATACTCGCACTCTTAAACACATTCATCACTTCCACCCTCTTGCCCTCCTCATTCACACCTCTCACATTCCACATGGATGCGAGTCTGCCCATATGGTTGGGGCCCTGGGCAGGTATTGGGCCCCCCAGGCTCCTGAAATGACTGCCATGATGAAGTGATTTAGGATAGTGGAATCTGGGGGACGCTTAACCCTGCCAGAAACCCCGGTTATATGGTTACCACCCAGCTTAGTAAATGGTTTCCTGGGTACAGGAAACCATTTGGCTTGTCACTCAGTGTAGAGATCATATGGCATCACGCTGCACTGAGTGAGTGGATGATGGGCTCCCCCACCCACCACTAGATAGACAATAGGATATATAGGGACAGATGATAGACAGTAGGATATATAGGGGCAGATGATAGCTACACAACAGGATATATAGGGCAGATGATAAACAGACAATAGGATATATAGGGGCAGACGATAGATAGACAGTAGGATATATAGGGGCAGATGATAGCTACACAACAGGATATATAGGGGCAGACGATAGATAGACAATAGGATATATAGGGGCAGATGATACCTACATACCAGGATATACAGGGACAGATGATAGATAGACAATAGGATATATAGGGGCAGACGATAGATAGACAGTAGGATATATAGGGGCAGATGATAGCTACACAACAGGATATATAGGGGCAGACGATAGATAGACAATAGGATATATAGGGGCAGATGATACCTACATAACAGGATATATAAGGGCAGATGATAGCTACACAAAAGGATATATAGGGGCAGATGATAGCTACACAACAGGATATATAGGGGCAGATGATAGCTACACAATAGGATATATAGGGACAGATGATAGATAGACAGTAGGATATGTAGGGGCAGATGATAACTACACAACAGGATATATAGGGGCAGATGATAGCTACACAACAGGATATATAGGGGCAGATGATAGCTACACAATAGGATATATAGGGACAGATGATAGATAGACAATAGGATATGTAGGGGCAGATGATAGATAGTCATCATCATCATCATCCTGACCTCCTTTCCCACCAAGGGCAGGGTGAGGAGTAGCAATGTCCAGACAGCCCAAAATTGCCCAGTTCAATGGGCCACGCTTCCATTCACTCATCATTCAAGCCCCCGGAATCCTGGCTCTATCAGATACGCGAAAAACATTCACCATGTACTGTAGCTTCACATAATTGTATCTGACAGAGTCAATCCAGACTCTGCCATGTTAAAAAGAGGTGCCAAAAATCCCTGATCATGCACTTCTCCTCACATAATTCATCCAGCCAGCTCGATCTCCTGTCAGTTCCCTAGCCTCACCGACTTCCAAACCTCTCTATCTCACACATTCATCCACCATATCTCTCCACCTTCTCCTTGGCCTACCTCGCCTCCTCCCTCCTTCGAATTCACTCAGATATACCTTCTTCACCACTGTATTGTTATCCATTCTCTCCACATGACCACACCATCTCAGTACACTCTCTTCAGTTCTGGTGTCCACCGACTTCCTCACTCCGCATCTTTCACGAATCACATTATTTCGTATCCTATCCACCCTCTGTACTCCACATACATTCCTCAGCAGTCCCATCTCCACTGTTTTTACTCTTGACTTCTCATTTTCATGCCACACCATAGTCTCACATCCATATGTTAAAGTTGGCACTAACACTCCATCATGTGAGTCTCGTGCACCTGCAACACTCAAGCCTCTGTTTCTTATCAAGGCCTTCATTGCACCAGCTACTTTTCTTCCTTGTGTCACTCTACTTTCCAATTTTTTGCACATTTTCCTCTCTTTTCTATCACTGCACCCAGGTATTTGAACCCTCTCAGCAATTCCAGTCTCTCTCCATTCACTGTTACATTGCACTGGGAATCACCTTCTGTCTCTGTAACCATCACTTTACTCTTTTCTACATTTACGCTCAAGGAACGACACTTACTGACATCAGCAAAACTCTCAACTACCCTACCAAGTTCTTGTCCAGTACTTGCAAGCAGTACTGCATCATCAGCATACAATAAATTTGAGATATTCCGTCCATCACCATTCATTACCAATGCCATCTCTCTCTCCATTACTCATGTTTTCACTTCTCTTATCACTCCATCCATATATACATTGAACAACCATGGGGACATCACACAACCTTGTCGCACGCCCACACTGATCGTGAACAATTCACTTAGATGCCCATTAACCCTTACACATGCTTCACCACCATCATAAAAACTCATGACGGCACCAAGCAGCTTACCCTCTACACCATACATGCGCTAAACTTTCCACAATCCTTCTCTGTCCACTTTGTCATATGCTTTTTCCAGATCCATGAATGTCATAAACACCTCATGGTCCTTCTCACAAGCCTTCTCTACTATCTGTCTCACCGCAAATATTTGGTCCACACATCCTCTGCCACTCCTAAAGCCACCCTGTTCATCATTCACTAGGACTTCTGATATCTCTCTTACTTTCTCTATAATAATTCTTCCATATACCTTCCTTATCACACTCAATAAGCTTATGCCATGATAATTCTTGCACTCACTTCATTCACCTTTATTTTTGTACAGGGGTACAATCACAACCTTTTTCCACTCTGCAGGCACAGTTTCACTCATCCATACCTTCTTACATATCTCTAACAAACACTTCATTCCATTCTCTCCACTACACTTAACCATCTCTGCATACACCTCATCCACCCCAGCTGCTTTCCCATTATTCAGCCGCTTCACAGCACTCTTCACTTGTGCGAGTGTCACGTCTCCTGGCACTACATTCCTTCTCTGCACACCCCCAAAACCAATCATGTTTACAGCTGCTCTGCTCTCTCTATCCCCATTCATCAGGCTTTCAAAATATTCTTTTCATCTGGTCCTTACTTCATCTCCATGAGTTAATAATCTATCACCTGCATCCTTCACACCATCCCATTTCTTTCCGCTTTCACTTCTGCATTTCCGCACCTCTTTCCAGAATAACTTTCTACTTTCAGAGTAGTTCGCATTCATTTTTCTTCCTAGATCCTCATTTACCTCCTTCTTTTTCTTCTTCACTAGTCTCTCTATGTGCTTCTTGCTCTCAACATATTCAGTTCCTATTTCAACTGAACCCCTATCCTGTAACCACTTTAGCCACTTCCTCTTTTCCTCCACCGCTCTCTTTACCTCCTCATCCCACCATGCCGTACCTTTCTTCTTTGTTGTTACTCTTGCCACACCACACCGCTTTAGCATTCCTGACTAAACAATCCCTATGTGCATTCCACAGTCTGTCCAGATCCATTTCATTCCAATTCAGTAATTCTAACTCATCCTTTACTTTGGTCCTGTATTCATCTGCCATTTCTTCGATCCTCAGCTTCGCAACTTTCAGTCTTTCTCCCTGACTGCTTCTTTCCCTTCTAATCCACCTCACTCCTCTCAGCTTGATCTTGCATACCACAATCGTATGATCTGACAGACCTCCACATCGTCCTCTCACAGCCCTCGTATCAGCAACCGTTCCCATCATCGACCTCTCTAAGAGCACATAATCAATCAGGATTCTTTCAACACGATCCCCGTTCCCTCTATACCATGTATATTTACGTGCATCTCTGTGTTTGAAATATGAGTTACAAATGCATAACCTCCTCTCCTGACACATATCCTTAAGTCGCTTCCCATTATCATTTTCTCCTGGTACTGTACTCCATAACAACCCATTATGTCATCCTCAGGACCAGTGCCTACTCTTCCATTCATATCCCCCATCACAATCACTTTATAGCTCCTTGGCATTTCTCCCACTACTTCACGCAGCTCATCCCTAAACCTGTCTTTCTCTCTCTCATTGCTGTCCTTAGGGGAGGCGGTGGCTGAATCGGTAGAGAGGCGGCTTGCAGTCCTAATGTACCCAGGATCGAATCCCGGCTGGGGCAGGGAACAGTTTAAGGATTTGAATTTCCTAAAAGCAGACTTTCCTGATCTACCAGATGACCCGCCGACATGTCGTGAAAGTACCCCCGCTAATATCAATACACCAGTCCTGTATGAGACAGCCCTAGCATGTATTCAATATGGAAGGTGGGTGTGAGCGCCGAAGTGGTGACATGTGAGGTGTAGGAGGACTACTGGGCCTTGGGATAGGCAACTGTCCCCAAGAAATAGGCCCTGAGCCTTTGCCCAGAGTCGGACACATAAAAAAAAAAAAAAAAAAAAAAACGTGGTGCATACACTACAATCACTGCCACTTTCACCTTGTCAAACTTGAACTTGACATACATACACCTCGATCTGACACATTTGTAATCTCTCTTTCCACTCTGCCACACCTCATTCATCAACAAAGCAACTCCTTCCTTGCATCTTCCTCGCCCATTCATTCCCGATCTTACACATTTCACACCCTCCCACTCCTCCACTTCGCACCCTTTCATCTTCGTTTCACACAATGCCATCACGGCATACTCGCACTCTTAAACACATCACTTCCACCCTCTTGCCCTCCTCATTCACACCTCTCACATTCCACATGGCCACGCGAATCTGCCCATTTGGTTGGGGCCCTGGGCAGGTATTGGGTCCCCCAGGCTCCTGAAATGACAGCCATGATGAAGTGATTTTGGATAGGGGAATCTGCGGGACACTTAACCCTGCCAGAAACCCCGGTTATATGGTTACCATCCAGCTTAGTAAATGGTTTCCTGGGTACAGGAAACCATTTGGCTTTTCACTCAGTGTAGAGATCATATGGCATCACTCTGCACTGAGTGAGTGGATGATGGGCTCACCCACCTACCACTAGATAGACAATAGGATATATAGGGACAGATGATAGATAGACAGTAGGATATATAGGGGCAGATGATAGCTACACAACAGGATATATAGGGGCAGTTGATAGCTACACAACAGGATATATAGGGGCAGATGATAGCTACACAACAGGATATATAGGGACAGATGATAGATAGACAATAGGATATAGAGGGGCAGATGATAGATAGAGAATAGGATATATAGGGACAGATGATAGATAGACAGTAGGATATATAGGGGCAGATGATAGCTACACAACAGGATATATAGGGGCAGACGATAGATAGACAGTAGGATATATAGTGGCAGATGATAGATAGACAGTAGGATATATAGGGGCAGATGATAGATAGACAATAGGATATATAGGGGCAGACGATAGATAGACAGTAGGATATTTAGGGGCAGATGATAGCTACACAACAGGATATATAGGGGCAGATGATAGCTACACAACAGGATATATAGGGGCAGATGATAGCTACACAACAGGATATATAGGGGCAGATGATAGATAGACAGTAGGATATATAGGGGCAGATGATAGCTACACAACGGGATATATAGGGGCAGATGATAGCTACACAACAGGATATATAGGGACAGATGATAGATAGACAATAGGATATATAGGGGCAGATGATAGATAGTCATCATCATCATCATCCGGACCTCCTTTCCCACCAAGGGCAGGGTGAGGAGTAGCAATGTCCAGACAGCCCAAAATTGCCCAGTCCAATGGGCCACGCTTCCATTCATTCATCATTCAAGCCCCCGGAATCCTGGCTCTATCAGATACGCCAAAAACATTCACCATGTTCTGTAGCTTCACATAATTGTATCTGACAGAGTCAATCCAGACTTTGCCATGTTAAAAAGAGGTGCCAAAAATCCCTGATCATGCACTTCTCCTCACATAATTCATCCAGCCAGCTCGATCTCCTGTCAGTTCCCTAGCCTCACCGACATCCAAACCTTTCTTCCTCACACATTCATCCACCATATCTCTCCACCTCCTCCTTGGCCTACCTCGCCTCCTCCCTCCTTCGAATTCACTCAGATATACCTTCTTCACCACTGTATTGTTATCCATTCTCTCCACATGACCATACCATCTCAGTACACTCTCTTCAGTTCTGGTGTCCATCGACTTCCTCACTCCGCATCTTTCACGAATCACATTATTTCGTATCCTATCCACCCTCTGTACTCCACATACATTCCTCAGCAGTCCCATCTCCACTGTTTTTACTCTTGACTTCTCATTTTCATGCCACACCATAGTCTCACATCCATATGTTAAAGTTGGCACTAACACTCCATCATGTGAGCCTCGTGCACCTGCAACACTCAAGCCTCTGTTTCTTATCAAGGCCTTCATTGCACCAGCTACTTTTCTTCCTTGTGTCACTCAACTTTCCAATTTTTTGCACATTTTCCTCTCTTTTCTATCACTGCACCCAGGTATTTGAACTCTCTCAGCAATTCCAGTCTCTCTCCATTCACTGTTACATTGCACTGGGAGTCACCTTCTGTCTCTGTAACCATCACTTTACTCTTTTCTACATTTACGCTCAAGGAACGACACTTACTGACATCAGCAAAACTCTGCACTAGCCTACCAAGTTCTTGTCCAGTACTTGCAAGCAGTACTGCATCATCAGCATACAATAAATTTGAGATATTCCGTCCATCACCATTCATTACCAATGCCATCTCTCTCTCCATTACTCATGTTTTCACATCTCTTATCACTCCATCCATATATACATTGAACAACCATGGGGACATCACACAACCTTGTCGCACGCCCACACTGATCGTGAACCATTCACTTAGATGCCCATTAACCCTTACACATGCTTCACCACCATCATAAAAACTCATGACGGCACCAAGCAGCTTACCCTCTACACCATACATGCGCAAAACTTTCCACAATCCTTCTCTGTCCACTTTGTCATATGCTTTTTCCAGATCCATGAATGTCATAAACACCTTATGGTCCTTCTCACAAGCCTTCTCTACTATCTGTCTCACCGCAAATATTTGGTCCACACATCCTCTGCCACTCCTAAAGCCACCCTGTTCATCACTCACTAGGACTTCTGATATCTCTCTTACTTTCTCTATAATAATTCTTCCATATACCTTCCTTATCACACTCAATAAGCTTATGCCATGATAATTCTTGCACTCACTTCATTCACCTTTATTTTTGTACAGGGGTACAATCACAACCTTTTCCACTCTGCAGGCACAGTTTCACTCATCCATGCCTTCTTACATATCTCCAACAAGCACTTCATTCCATTCTCTCCACTACACTTAACCATCTCTGCATACACCTCATCCACCCCAGCTGCTTTCCCATTATTCAGCCGCTTCACAGCACTCTTCACTTGTGCGAGTGTCACGTCTCCTGGCACTACATTCCTTCTCTGCACACCCCCAAAACCAATCATGTTTACAGCTGCTCTGCTCTCTCTATCCCCATTCATCAGGCTTTCAAAATATTCTTTCCATCTGGTCCTTACTTCATCTCCATGAGTTAATAATCTATCACCTGCATCCTTCACACCATCCCATTTCTTTCCGCTTTCACTTCTGCTTTTCCGCACCTCTTTCCAGAATAACTTTCTACTTTCAGAGTAGTTCCCATTCATTTTTCTTCCTAGATCCTCATTTACCTCCTTCTTTTTCTTCTTCACTAGTCTCTCTATGTGCTTCTTGCTCTCAACATATTCAGTTCCTATTTCAACTGAACCCCTATCCTGTAACCACTTTAGCCACTTCCTCTTTTCTTCCACCGCTCTCTTTACCTCCTCATCCCACCATGCCGTACCTTTCTTCTTTGTTGTTACTCTTGCCACACCACACCGCTTTAGCATTCCTGACTAAACAATCCCTATGTGCATTCCACAGTCTGTCCAGATCCATTTCATTCCAATTCAGTAATTCTAACTCATCCTCTACTTTGGTCCTGTATTCATCTGCCATTTCTTCGATCCTCAGCTTCTCAACTTTCAGTCTTTCTCCCTGACTGCTTCTCTCCCTCCTGATCCACCTCACTCCTCTCAGCTTGATCTTGCATACCACAATCGTATGATCTGACAGACCTCCACATCGTCCTCTCACATCCCTCGTATCAGCAACCGTTCCCATCATCGACCTCTCTACGAGCACATAATCAATCAGGCTTCTTTCAACACGATCCCCGTTCCCTCTATACCAAGTATATTTACGTGCATCTCTGTGTTTGAAATATGAGTTACAAATGCATAACCTCCTCTCCTGACACATATCCTTAAGTCGCTTCCCATTATCATTTTCTCCTGATACTGTACTCCATAACAACCCATAATGTCATCCTCAGGACCAGTGCCTACTCTTCCATTCATATCCCCCATCACAATCACTTTTTAGCTCCTGGGCATTTCTCCCACTACTTCACCCAGCTCATCCCAAAACCTGTCTTTCTCTCTCTCACTGCTGTCCTTAGGGGAGGCGGTGGCTGAATCGGTAGAGAGGCGGCTTGCAGTCCTAATGGACCCAGGATCGAATCCCGGCTGGGGCAGGGAACAGTTTAAGGATTTGAATTTCCTAAAAGAAGACTTTCCTGATCTACCAGATGACCCGCCGACATGTCATAAAAGTACCCCCGCTAATACCAATACACCAGTCCTGTATGAGACAGCCCTAGCATGTATTCAATATGGAAGGTGGGTGTTAGCGCCGAAGTGGTGACATGTGGAGGTGTAGGAGGACTACTGGGCCTTGGGATAGGCAACTGTCCCCAAGAAATAGGCCCTGAGTCTTTGCCCAGAGTCGGACACATAAAAAAAAAAAAAAAAAAAAAACATGGTGCATACACTACAATCACTGCCACTTTCACCTTCTCAAACTTGAACTTGACATACATACACCTCGATCTGACACATTTGTAGTCTCTCTTTCCACTCTGCCACACCTCATTCATCAACAAAGCAACTCCTTCCTTGCATCTTCCTCGCCCATTCATTCCCGATCTTACACATTTCACACCCTCCCACTCCTCCACTTCGCACCCTTTCATCTTCGTTTCACACAATGCCATCACGGCATACTCACACTCTTAAACACATTCATCACTTCCACCCTCTTGCTGTCCTCATTCACACCTCTCACATTCCACATGGCCACACGAGTCTGCCCATTTGGTTTGGGCCCTGGGCAGGTATTGGGTCCCCCAGGCTCCTGAAATGACTGCCATGATGAAGTGATTTTGGATAGGGGAATCTGGGGGACACTTAACCCTGCCAGAAACCCCGGTTATGTGGTTACCACCCAACTTAGTAAATGGTTTCCTGGGTACTGGAAACCATTTGGCTTGTCACTCAGTGTAGAGATCATATGGCATCACTCTGCACTGAGTGAGTGGATGATGGGCTCCCCCACCTACCACTAGATAGACAATAGGATATATAGGGACAGATGATAGACAGTAGGATATATAGGGGCAGATGATAGCTACACAACAGGATATATAGGGGCAGATGATAGATAGACAGTAGGATATATAGGGGCAGGTGATAGATAGACAGTAGGATATATAGGGGCAGATGATAGATAGACAGGAGGATATATAGGGGCAGATGATAGCTACACAACAGGATATATAGGGGCAGATGATAGCTACACAACAGGATATATAGGGGCAGATGGTAGATAGACAGTAGGATATATAGGGGCAGATGATAGATAGACAGTAGGATATATAGGGGCAGATGATAGATAGACAGTAGGATATATAGGGGCAGATGATAGCTACACAACAGGATATATAGGGGCAGATGATAGATAGACAGTAGGATATATAGGGGCAGACGATAGATAGACAGTAGGATATATAGGGGCAGATGATAGCTACACAACAGGATATATAGGGGCAGATGATAGCTACACAACAGGATATATAGGGGCAGATGATAGCTACACAACGGGATATATAGGGGCAGATGATAGATAGACAATAGGATATATAGGGGCAGATGATAGCTACACAACGGGATATATAGGGGCAGATGATAGCTACACAACAGGATATATAGGGACAGATGATAGATAGACAATAGGATATATAGGGGCAGATGATAGATAGTCATCATCATCATCATCATCCGGACCTCCTTTCCCACCAAGGGCAGGGTGAGGAGTAGCAATGTCCAGACAGCCCAAAATTGCCCAGTCCAATGGGCCACGCTTCCATTCATTCATCATTCAAGCCCCCGGAATCCTGGCTCTATCAGATACGCCAAAAACATTCACCATGTTCTGTAGCTTCACATAATTGTATCTGACAGAGTCAATCCAGACTTTGCCATGTTAAAAAGAGGTGCCAAAAATCCCTGATCATGCACTTCTCCTCACATAATTCATCCAGCCAGCTCGATCTCCTGTCAGGTCCCTAGCCTCACCGACATCCAAACCTTTCTTCCTCACACATTCATCCACCATATCTCTCCACCTCCTCCTTGGCCTACCTCGCCTCCTCCCTCCTTCGAATTCACTCAGATATACCTTCTTCACCACTGTATTGTTATCCATTCTCTCCACATGACCATACCATCTCAATACACTCTCTTCAGTTCTGGTGTCCATCGACTTCCTCACTCCGCATCTTTCACGAATCACATTATTTCGTATCCTATCCACCCTCTGTACTCCACATACATTCCTCAGCAGTCCCATCTCCACTGTTTTTACTCTTGACTTCTCATTTTCATGCCACACCATAGTCTCACATCCATATGTTAAAGTTGGCACTAACACTCCATCATGTGAGCCTCGTGCACCTGCAACACTCAAGCCTCTGTTTCTTATCAAGGCCTTCATTGCACCAGCTACTTTTCTTCCTTGTGTCACTCAACTTTCCAATTTTTTGCACATTTTCCTCTCTTTTCTATCACTGCACCCAGGTATTTGAACTCTCTCAGCAATTCCAGTCTCTCTCCATTCACTGTTACATTGCACTGGGAGTCACCTTCTGTCTCCGTAACCATCACTTTACTCTTTTCTACATTTACGCTCAAGGAACGACACTTACTGACATCAGCAAAACTCTGCACTAGCCTACCAAGTTCTTGTCCAGTACTTGCAAGCAGTACTGCATCATCAGCATACAATAAATTTGAGATATTCCGTCCATCACCATTCATTACCAATGCCATCTCTCTCTCCATTACTCATGTTTTCACATCTCTTATCACTCCATCCATATATACATTGAACAACCATGGGGACATCACACAACCTTGTCGCACGCCCACACTGATCGTGAACCATTCACTTAGATGCCCATTAACCCTTACACATGCTTCACCACCATCATAAAAACTCATGACGGCACCAAGCAGCTTACCCTCTACACCATACATGCGCAAAACTTTCCACAATCCTTCTCTGTCCACTTTGTCATATGCTTTTTCCAGATCCATGAATGTCATAAACACCTTATGGTCCTTCTCACAAGCCTTCTCTACTATCTGTCTCACCGCAAATATTTGGTCCACACATCCTCTGCCACTCCTAAAGCCACCCTGTTCATCACTCACTAGGACTTCTGATATCTCTCTTACTTTCTCTATAATAATTCTTCCATATACCTTCCTTATCACACTCAATAAGCTTATGCCATGATAATTCTTGCACTCACTTCATTCACCTTTATTTTTGTACAGGGGTACAATCACAACCTTTTTCCACTCTGCAGGCACAGTTTCACTCATCCATGCCTTCTTACATATCTCCAACAAGCACTTCATTCCATTCTCTCCACTACACTTAACCATCTCTGCATACACCTCATCCACCCCAGCTGCTTTCCCATTATTAAGCCGCTTCACAGCACTCTTCACTTGTGCGAGTGTCACGTCTCCTGGCACTACATTCCTTCTCTGCACACCCCCAAAACCAATCATGTTTACAGCTGCTCTGCTCTCTCTATCCCCATTCATCAGGCTTTCAAAATATTCTTTCCATCTGGTCCTTACTTCATCTCCATGAGTTAATAATCTATCACCTGCATCCTTCACACCATCCCATTTCTTTCCGCTTTCACTTCTGCTTTTCCGCGCCTCTTTCCAGAATAACTTTCTACTTTCAGAGTAGTTCCCATTCATTTTTCTTCCTAGATCCTCATTTACCTCCTTCTTTTTCTTCTTCACTAGTCTCTCTATGTGCTTCTTGCTCTCAACATATTCAGTTCCTATTTCAACTGAACCCCTATCCTGTAACCACTTTAGCCACTTCCTCTTTTCTTCCACCGCTCTCTTTACCTCCTCATCCCACCATGCCGTACCTTTCTTCTTTGTTGTTACTCTTGCCACACCACACCGCTTTAGCATTCCTGAGTAAACAATCCCTATGTGCATTCCACAGTCTGTCCAGATCCATTTCATTCCAATTCAGTAATTCTAACTCATCCTCTACTTTGGTCCTGTATTCATCTGCCATTTCTTCGATCCTCAGCTTCTCAACTTTCAGTCTTTCTCCCTGACTGCTTCTCTCCCTCCTGATCCACCTCACTCCTCTCAGCTTGATCTTGCATACCACAATCATATGATCTGACAGACCTCCACATCGTCCTCTCACATCCCTCGTATCAGCAACCGTTCCCATCATCGACCTCTCTACGAGCACATAATCAATCAGGCTTCTTTCAACACGATCCCCGTTCCTTCTATACCAAGTATATTTACGTGCATCTCTGTGTTTGAAATATGAGTTACAAATGCATAACCTCCTCTCCTGACACATATCCTTAAGTCGCTTCCCATTATCATTTTCTCCTGATACTGTACTCCATAACAACCCATAATGTCATCCTCAGGACCAGTGCCTACTCTTCCATTCATATCCCCCATCACAATCACTTTTTAGCTCCTGGGCATTTCTCCCACTACTTCACCCAGCTCATCCCAAAACCTGTCTTTCTCTCTCTCACTGCTGTCCTTAGGGGAGGCGGTGGCTGAATCGGTAGAGAGGCGGCTTGCAGTCCTAATGGACCCAGGATCGAATCCCGGCTGGGGCAGGGAACAGTTTAAGGATTTGAATTTCCTAAAAGAAGACTTTCCTGATCTACCAGATGACCCGCCGACATGCCATAAAAGTACCCCGCTAATACCAATACACCAGTCCTGTATGAGACAGCCCTAGCATGTATTCAATATGGAAGGTGGGTGTTAGCGCCGAAGTGGTGACATGTGGAGGTGTAGGAGGACTACTGGGCCTTGGGATAGGCAACTGTCCCCAAGAAATAGGCCCTGAGTCTTTGCCCAGAGTCGGACACATAAAAAAAAAAAAAAAAAAAACATGGTGCATACACTACAATCACTGCCACTTTCACCTTCTCAAACTTGAACTTGACATACATACACCTCGATCTGACACATTTGTAGTCTCTCTTTCCACTCTGCCACACCTCATTCATCAACAAAGCAACTCCTTCCTTGCATCTTCCTCGCCCATTCATTCCCGATCTTACACATTTCACACCCTCCCACTCCTCCACTTCGCACCCTTTCATCTTCGTTTCACACAATGCCATCACGGCATACTCACACTCTTAAACACATTCATCACTTCCACCCTCTTGCTCTCCTCATTCACACCTCTCACATTCCACATGGCCACACGAGTCTGCCCATTTGGTTTGGGCCCTGGGCAGGTATTGGGTCCCCCAGGCTCCTGAAATGACTGCCATGATGAAGTGATTTTGGATAGGGGAATCTGGGGGACACTTAACCCTGCCAGAAACCCCGGTTATGTGGTTACCACCCAGCTTAGTAAATGGTTTCCTGGGTTCTGGAAACCATTTGGCTTGTCACTCAGTGTAGAGATCATATGGCATCACTCTGCACTGAGTGAGTGGATGATGGGCTCCCCCACCTACCACTAGATAGACAATAGGATATATAGGGACAGATGATAGACAGTAGGATATATAGGGGCAGATGATAGCTACACAACAGGATATATAGGGGCGGATGATAGATAGACAGTAGGATATATAGGGGCAGGTGATAGATAGACAGTAGGATATATAGGGGCAGATGATAGATAGACAGGAGGATATATAGGGGCAGATGATAGCTACACAACAGGATATATAGGGGCAGATGATAGCTACACAACAGGATATATAGGGGCAGATGGTAGATAGACAGTAGGATATATAGGGGCAGATGATAGATAGACAGTAGGATATATAGGGGCAGATGATAGATAGACAGTAGGATATATAGGGGCAGATGATAGCTACACAACAGGATATATAGGGGCAGATGATAGATAGACAGTAGGATATATAGGGGCAGACGATAGATAGACAGTAGGATATATAGGGGCAGATGATAGCTACACAACAGGATATATAGGGGCAGATGATAGCTACACAACAGGATATATAGGGGC
Source organism: Coenobita brevimanus (assembly GCF_032717465.1). Classification (NCBI taxonomy): domain Eukaryota; kingdom Metazoa; phylum Arthropoda; class Malacostraca; order Decapoda; family Coenobitidae; genus Coenobita; species Coenobita brevimanus. The sequence continues at coordinate 30,105 of NW_027644742.1, read as the reverse complement.
AGATGATAGCTACACAACGGGATATATAGGGGCAGATGATAGATAGACAATAGGATATATAGGGGCAGATGATAGCTACACAACGGGATATATAGGGGCAGATGATAGATAGACAATAGGATATATAGGGGCAGACGATAGATAGACAGTAGGATATATAGGGGCAGACGACAGATAGACAGTAGGATATATAGGGGCAGATGATAGACAGTAGAATAGATAGGGGCAGATGATAGATAGACAATAGGATATATAGGGGCAGATGATAGCTACACAACAGGATATATAGGGGCAGATGATAGATAGACAATAGGATATATAGGAGAGACGATAGATAGACAGTAGGATATATAGGGGCAGACGACAGATAGACAGTAGGATATATAGGGGCAGATGATAGACAGTAGGATAGATAGGGGCAGATGATAGATAGACAATAGGATATATAGGGGCAGATGATAGCTACACAACAGGATATATAGGGGCAGATGATAGATAGACAATAGGATATATAAGGGCAGACGATAGATAGACAGTAGGATATATAGGGGCAGACGACAGATAGACAGTAGGATATATAGGGGCAGATGATAGACAGTAGGATAGATAGGGGCAGATGATAGATAGACAATAGGATATATAGGGGCAGATGATAGATAGACAATAGGATATATAGGGGCAGATGATTGATAGACAATGGGATATATAGGGGCAGATGATAGATAGACAATAGGATATATAGGGGCAGATGATTGATAGACAATAGGATATATAGGGGTTAGATGATAGATAGACAATGGGATATATAGGGACAGATGATAGATAGACAGTGGGATATTTAGGGGCAGATGATAGCTACACAACAGGATACATAGAGGCAGATAATAGGTAAATAGATAGCACAGTAATATAGAATGTAATCTTTCAGACTGAGCCGGCATTTACTGAGCCTGGCCTGCCCATCCATCAACGTGTGGATGGAGCCGAGAGACTGGCCGACAGTGGCTGACATGCGGTTCCTTCACACCTCAGAGACACAGTGCTTGGGGGTCATGGCGTCCTGGATTTATCAGGCACCCACATCTGCTCATATCTCTGATTGGAGTAAAGGTACTCTGGTTGGTTTTAATGGATCAAAAACTCCGTTCTTACATCTATCAGTCCAACAGAATCTTCCACAGGAGTACCTTTTAATTTTTAACAATATCCAGCTCAATCCTGCATCATCTTTATATGTACCTGGGGTTTCATTCTCTCGGGATTAATCACAGAATGACCATATTACCTTTCTTGTAAAATCTGCTTCCAAGAGATTAGGTGTGCTAAGCCGACTCGTGCCTTCTTTACCCCTGCACAGTTGTTGACTTTATACACAGGTTTTATTCGCCCCTCTGTAGAGTTTAGGTGTGCTAAGCCGACTTGTGGCTTCTTTACCCCTGCACATTTCTTGACTTTATACACGGCTTTTATTTGCCCCTGTGTAGAGTACAACTCTCATGTGTGAGGAGGCTCCCATACAGCTCTTCTCATCAAAGTGGAGTCAAAGGCTTTTCATCTCATTAACTCTCCTCCTCATACTGGCTGCCTTCAACCTCTGTCTCTTCACTGCACTATTGCATCTTTATATCTTTTCTGTCACTGCATCAATGGTCACTGCTCCTCTGAACTGTCTGCTTGCATCCCTCCACTTCTACAACTGGCGCGTATCACCCGTCTAGCAACAAACTCTCATCCCTTTTCTGTCCAACTCTCTAATGGCAGAGTTAGCCATTACTCCCAGTCCTTCATGTATGCAACAAGTCAACTCTGGAACTGTCTCCCTCTGTCTGTACTTCTTACACTCTATGATCTCCAGTCTTTCAAGCACAGTGTGTCCAGGCATCTCAAAATGTACCATACGGCTCTAGAATTTGGCTCTATGTTGTCTTGTTTGTTTTTTCATGGAGGGAGTAGTTTGTGGGCTCCTGGCCTTTGGTTCCATCTTCCTTGCATTAAAAAAAAAAAAAAAAATCCTTCCAGTGCATCAGGAAGCTTACATTAACCCTTCTTTGGGGCTGTGGTCAGTTTGTCCTCTGTATTTCTAACCCTCTCATGCTTAGGACAAGTCTAGGATTCCATTCACCTGATGTCTGATGATTTTATTCTGTTGAGTATAGGAGATTGGTCAGCATTCTCGTTGGTTAAGGAAGCTCCCTAACAGCTCCTCCTAAGTGATTTATTTTGTCAATAACACCATACTGTCCTCTTCTGTGTTACATAAATTCTTTCAGTATTACCATACTCTGCATAGCCTAAAGCTACCTAACACCTGTTTCTAAGCAGTTCATTTTGTTTATTACACCTTACTCTCCTCTTCTGTGTTGCATAAATTCTTCCAGTAGCTATCACCATACTCTACATCAAGCTACCTAACACCTCTTCCTAAGCAGTTCATTTTGTTTATTACACCTTACTCTCCACTTCTGGTTTGTGTAAATTCTTCCAATAGCTATCACCATACTCTGCATGAAGCTACCTAACACCACTTCCTAAGTAATTTATTTTATTACATTTCACTGTTCTCTTCTGTGTTACGAAAATCCCCTCATTACCACCATACTCTATAAATAACTTACAACAGGATATCAGCCAGCCATATCCCAAAATAAATTACTGAGGCAGAGGTGTTGGGGAGCTTCCATAGCTAACCAACGAGAATAGAACCTGAGGTGTGAGGAATTAGTTGGAGAAGAACAGGGAGGCTTTAGGAAGGGAAGAGGTTGTGTGGATCAGATATTCATTCTTAGATCTTTAGTGGAAAAGTTTCAAGAGAAGAGAAAGAAGTTGTATGCGGCTTTCATGGATTTGGAGAAAGCATATGACAGGGTGGATAGACAAGGATTGTGGAAAGTATTAAGAATATATGGAGTAGATGGGAAGTTGTTGAATGTCGTGGAGAGTATGTATGATGGTGCTAAGGCTGCAGTGCATGTGGATAGTGAAGTGAATGAATTTTTCTATTTGAAGGTTGGGTTGAAACAGGGATGTGCCATGTCTCCTTGGTTGTTCAATCTGTTTTTTTTTTTTTAATGCGAGGAAGAAGGAACCAAAGGCCATGAGCCTGCAATAACAGTTCCCTCCAAGAGAAAAACAAAATACAATAGAGAACCAAATTGAAGCTCCGATCATTTCGAGATGCCTGGACACACTGCGTTTGAAAGACTAGAGATCATAGGCAGCAGGAAATACAGACAGAGGGAGACAGTTCCAGAGTTGACCTGTTGCATAAATGAAGGACTGGGAGTAACGGTAAACACTTGCATTAGAGAGTTGGACAGAAAAAGGATGAGAGTTTGCTGCTAGACGGGTGCTACGCGCCCGTCGTAGGGATGGAGAAATACATGCAGACAGTTCAGAGGAGAAGTGACCACTAAAGTAGCGATAGAAAAAGAGATAAAGATGCAACAGTGCGGCAAAGAGACAGAGGTTGAAGGAAGTCAGTAAGAGGAGGAGAGTTAATGAGACGAAAAGCCTTACTCCACCCTATTGAGAAGAGCTGTATGTGGGGAGCCTCCACACACATGAGAGTTGTACTCTGCACAGGGGCGGATAAACCCCTGTATAGAGTCAACAATTGTGCAGGGGTAATGAAAGAATGGAGTCGGCTTAGCACACCTAATCTCTTGGAAGCAGATTTTACAAGAGATGTAATATGATCTTTCCAAGATAAGTCCCGAGTAAATGAAACCACAAGCATGTTCAAGGATGATGCAGGATTAAGCTGAATATTATTAAACATTAGTGAGTATACCTGTGGAAGATTTTGTTGGAATGATAGGTGTAAGAACTGAATCTTAGATGCATTAAAAATAACCAGATTATTTGTACCCCGGTCAGAGATACGAGCCAAGTCAGACATTAGGTGTGCCATAGCCTCATCCCTTGTTTGTTGAAGTAACTGCTGAGATGGGCGTTGCGGGAACCGCATGGAAAGGTGAAGGGTGGAGTCATCAGCGTATGAGTGGATTGGGTTAGATGTACAGCTTAGAAGGTCATTGATGAATAAAAGGAAGAGAGTTGGTGATAGGACAGAGCCCTGAGAAACACCACTGTTAATAGATCTAGGAGAAGAACGATGGCCGTCTACAACAGCAGCTATAGAACGACCTGAAAGGAAGCTAGCGATGAAGGCACAGATAGAAGGATAGAAACCGTAAGAGGGCAGTTTGGAAATTAAAGATTTATGCCAGACTCAAATGAAAGCCTTTGAGATGTCAAGTGCAATGGCAAAGCTTTCGCCAAAGTCCCGAAAGGAGGATGACCAGGAGTCTGAAAGGTAGGTGAGAAGATTGCCAGTGGAGCGTCCCTGACAGAACCCGCACTGACGATCAGAAAGAAGGTTGTGATAGGAAAGATGCCTTAAAATTTTTCTATTGAGAATTGACTCGAAAACTTTTGAAATACAGGACGTTAAAGCAATTGGACGATAGTTAGAGGGTTGGGAGTGGTCACCCTTCTTTGGGACTGGCTGAATGAGAGCAAACTTCCAGCAAGAAGGAAAGGTACAAGTTGACAGACAAAGGCAAAAGCGTTTGCCTAGGCAGGGTGTAAGCACAGAAGCACAGTTCTTGAGAACAACAGGAGGGACTCCATCAGGCCCATATGCCTTGTTAGTATTGAGGCCAGTGATGGCAGAAAATACATCAGCTGAAGAAATTTTAATGTCAGCCATGAGAAAGTCAGAGGGGGGAAGTGATGGAGGAACAGCACCGGAATCGTCTAAGGTGGAATTGGAGGAGAAAGTCTATGCTAAGAGATCTGCTTTATCAGTAGAAGAAATAGCTACAGAACCATCAGAGTAGAAAAGAGGAGGGAAGGATAATGAGGTAAAGTTGTTAAAAAAGTTTTTGGCAAGGTGCCAGAAGGTGCGGGAAGAATTCCAGTTGGAGAGCTGTGAGCATTTAGTACGGATGAAATTATTTTTAGCAGAGCGAAGAACAGACTTAGCACGATTCCGGGCAGAAACATACAGATGATGTGATTCAGGGGTGGGTTGGCTCCGGTACCTTTTGTAGGCTCTCTCCTTGTTGCAGACAGCATTAGAACAAGCTTGATTAAACCAAAGCTTTCGTGCATTAGACAAAGGATACAAGAAAGGAATGTATGCTTCCATGCCCGAGAGAATAACCTCCGTAATGCACAAGGCACACTCAGATGGCTCCCGACCATGGAAGCAATAATCATTCCAGGGAAAATCAAAGAAGTACTGCCTGAGGGCCTCCCAATCCGTGGCTCCAAAATGCCACAGACGACGTTTCCCTGGAGGGTCCACAGGCCGTACCGACCGGAGTGAGAGGACAGGTTAAGGTGATGAGGTTGTGATCGGAGAAGCCCAACAGAGAGAAAAGATTAAAAGTGTATGCAGAAGGATTAGTTGGAAGGAAGAGGTCAAGTATCTTGGAGCTCTCTCTAGGGCAGTCTGGGATATAGGTAGGGTGCTGTACAAGCTGCTCTAGGTCATTAAGGATAGAAAAGATGTGGGCTTGTTCACCAGGTGGATCAGTGAAAGGAGAGGAGAGCCATAGGTGGTGGTGAACATTGAAATCTCCTAAAATGGAGATTTCAGGGAAAGGAGAAATGAATAGAATGTGTTCCATCATAGAAGTAAGATAGTCGAAGAATTTTTGATAGTCAGTAGAATTAGGGGATAAGTAAACAGCACAGATATATTTAGTCAGAGAATGACAGGAAAGCCGAAGCCAGAGGGTAGAGAATTCAGAAGAATCGAGTTCAGGAACACGAGAACGAGATAGGTCATTGCGTACATATACGCAACAGCCACCTTTGGCTTTGAAATGAGTATACAGAAAGTAGGAGGATACAGAAAAGGGTTTGCTGTCAGTTGCCTCAGACAGCTGAGTCTCAGTTAGAAAGAGAAGGTGAGGTTTAGAGGAGGAGAGGTGGTGCTCAACAGAGCGAAAGTTGGAGGAAAGGCCGCGAATGTTGCAGAAATGAAGAAGAAGAGAATCAGACAGTGGTTCCAGGCAGCTTAAGTCGTCACCGGGAGAGGGGCGGAAGGTGGGGGCATTAATAGTCCCCCCCCCCGGGGACTCCGAGGCTGAGTGTTGAGACGCCATGATTTTTTTGAATTTTGGAAAAGGAAGTGTAGCGTGTACTGTGCATGTGGTCTGGTGTAGATAGTTAGAGAAATTTGTATTGGAGAGCATGCTGGCCGACTCTCTATGTAACTGAGACACTGAAAAAGTTCAGCAAAGGGGGATGGTCAGGAACTAATCCTGAGGGCTGATGAAACGGGAGATCCAGCACTCCCTGTCATCAGCTTTCCATCCACCTCGGGAGTACTGCCCTGCTCAACTGGTGCTACAGTCTACTCCTCAAGAGTAGATGGGGTAATAAAAGAGGTACAAAGTAGGGTAGTGGATGTTAGAGTGGCCCTGGTGAGAGAGGGCAGTGTTTGGAATCTCCCTGTACTGTTGTTTGCAGATGATGCTGTGTTGTTAAGTGAAGATGAAGGGGAGCTGCAAGGCTTGGTGGATGAGTTTGGGAGAGTGTGTAAGAAACGGAATCTAAAGGTGAACGTAGTGTAGTTAGGCCAGATTAGTTAAGTTGGGTTAGTAAAGTGACATTAGTTATATTAGTGTAGTTAGGCCAGATTAGTTAAGTTGGGTTAGTAGTGACATTAGTTATATTAGTGTAGTTAGGCCAGATTAGTTAAGTTGGGTTAGTAAAGTGACATTAGTTATATTAGTGTAGTTAGGCCAGATTAGTTAAGTTGGGTTAGTAGTGACATTAGTTATATTAGTGTAGTTAGGACAGATTAGTTAAGTTGGGTTAGTAGTGACATTAGTTATATTAGTGTAGTTAGGACAGATTAGGTAAGTTGGGTTAGTAGTGACATTAGTTATAATAGTGTAGTTAGGACAGATTAGGTAAGTTGAGGTGGGTTTGTTAGAAAAACACGTCAGAATAACAGTGACTGCCCAAAACTGCAAATTTATGGTTTTATATGTGTACCGTACAGTGCTGGTATATATTTGTTCATAGGCAAGGGAAAATGAACTAAAGATCAGAAACCTGCAAATTGTTCCACTGTTCATATTGTATCGTGTCGTTTATAAAGGCTTCAGCTTGCTTGCATGCTTCGACATTGGTCACCCAGTGATGACTGTCCATGCTGCTCAATCTCTGGTAGCCTTCCTCTTCAGTTCCTTATCCCTGAGGTCGTGCTTTATGACTTCCTCCCATGTCCCTTTTTGGTCAGCTTCTCATAACCTTACATTCACATCTTTCACCTTTTGCACCCAGTTGTCATCCTCCATCCCCTCCACATGCCCAGACCATCTCATTCTACCTCTCCTCATCACAACACCAATACACTTCAGTTCTTCCGAGATAAAAAAAAAAATCACGATCTCTTTATATTGAGATACTTGGACACATTGCATTTAAATGACTGGATGTGATAGGCAAAGGAAATACAAACAGATAAATACAGTTCTACAGTTGACCTGTTGCATCCATGTTGAGTTGGTGCTAAAAGGGTAAATTATCTGCAGACTGGTGTTAGAGAGGGTTGCCTTCATGTGGTGGCACTGATATTACCAGATGACTCCACTGCCTGGTTATGCAAATGTTCCTCAAATGCTTCCCTAACAACAACAGCAACAACAACAATAACAATAACAACAACACCAGCCTGGAAAAACATTAATTTTCCAAGTCAGGATGGCTGGTACAGTTGTACAAGGCCACTCTCACTCAGAATTACTTTCAAATTTGGTTTGGCTGGTACAGTTGTACAAGGCCACTCACACTCAGTATTACTGTATTTTCAAATTTGGTTTGGCTGGTACAGTTGTACAAGGCCACTCACACTTAGTATTACTTTCAAATTTGGTTTGGCTGGTACAGTTGTACAAGGCCACTCTCACTCAGTATTACTTTCAAATTTGGTTTGGCTGGTACAGTTGTACAAGGCCACTCTCACTCAGTATTACTTTCAAATTTGGTTTGGCTGGTACAGTTGTACAAGGCCACTCTCACTCAGTATTACTTTCAAATTTGGTTTTGCTGATAGTGGTGTGTGTGAATCGTTCACTTGTGGCAGATTTTGACATTGTTTTCTGTCACCCCTTCAGAACTCCAAGTTTGTTAATAATCTCACACCCGTTTGCAAATGAGATGCCATTATATTGTTCATTTTATCATTTAAAAAGGCTTCAACATGCTTGCATGCATTGACCTTGGTCACCTAATAATGGCTATCCACGCTGCTCAGTCTCTGGCAGCCTCCCTATTCAGTCTCGTATCCCTGAGGTTGCACTCTATGATCTTGTCCCAGGTCTTTTTCAGTCTGCCTCTTGTCAACCCATGACATGCACACTTCTCACCTTCCACACCCTGTTGTCCTCCTCCATCCTCTCAACATGCAAAAAAGGTTGTTTATGTTGATGAATATTACTTACAAGAAGCAAAAACAATTATCAAAATCTTGTGAGAGTGGGTTTGTAAGCTACAACTAAATGGGTTAGGTTGGGTTTGCTGGAATATTATTTTAGGTTGGGTTAGGTTCTGTACTGCATCTTTTCTGGGTAATAGTGGATAATAATTAACTATCCTCCACTCTCATTAATCTATCTATCTATCTATCTATAGCCAGAAGCCTTAATCCTGTAAGGGGTGGCCACAAATGAATTGCCTCCATGTCATCCTGTCCCCTGCCATTTTACTGCCCTCCCTCCAGCTTACACCCCCTTTTCTCATATATCTCTCTACTCCATCCCTCCATATCATCCTCAGTCTCCCCCTCCCTCTTCCCCCTCTACCTCGCTTATTTACACTCCTCTAGCCAGTCGCTCTCTCTCTCCTCCTCTCCACATGGCTCTCCTCAACTAGGTGTAAAATTGCCATCATTCTACCTTGAATATTGAGCAGCAACAAAGGATTAACAGGGGAATATGGTACTCTAGTTCTTTCACCTTAACTTGACCCAGATTTTCATTCTTTTGCAGCTTATTTCACATAGTTAAGTAGCAGGACAAGACAGTGCTGTGGCTTTCTAACCTTCTTATAGCTCTTCATGACCAGCATTATATTTTAGTGCTAATCTATTGCTATAACTCAGCATTCAAGGTGGAGAGATGGCAGCTGTAGGCCAAGTTAGAGTAAAAAAGGAATTCTATGGAAGGGATGTTAAGTTCTTCCTTTCTACTTCACTTTCCTTTCTTACTGCCTTTTTTCTTCCCCCTTCCCTGTTTCCTTGCTGTATTTTTACTTTCTTCTCTCATCTTTCCCTCTTTCTTCATTTTTTCATTTCTTCTCCCATCCTTCCTTCCTCTTTCCAGTCACCCTTCCATGCATCTTCACGTTTCCTTTCCTTCTTTTTTCTTTCTTTCTTTCCTGTTTCCTTGCTGTATTTTTCCTTTCTTCTCTCTTCTGTTCTTACTTCTTCATTCTCTTTCATTTCTTCTGTCATCCTTCCTTCTCTCTTCTTACAGTTATATTGCATAGTGTAAAAAAATCGATTAATTTACTGTCTTTCAAGTTTTCCAGTTAAATTAGGTCTACCAATCCACCATTTCTGTATCTGTCTATATGTCTATCTGTCTGTCCATCTGTCTATCTATCAATCTATCAGTCTGTCTCTCTGTCTGTCTTTGCCAAATGTCTTAATTTCCTAAGGGATGGTCATAAACAAATCACCTCCATCTCACCCTGTCCACTACCATCTGGCTGCCCTCTCTCCAACTCTAACTCCCTACCCTCCTATACTTCTCCACCTTGTCCCTCCACCTCATCCTTGGTCTCCCCCTCCCCCTCCTCCCCTCCACATCACTCACATATACAGCGTTCACCTATTAGAGGGTGTGTAGCACCCATCAGGCAGCAAACTTTCATCCTTTTTCTCTCCACCTCTCTAATGCAAGAGTTAACTGTTACTCCCAGGCCTTCATGTATGCAACAGGTCAACTCTGGAACTGTCTTCCTCTGTCTGTATTTCCTACTACCTGTGACCTCCAGTGTAGATAGGCAGGCAGGTAGGTAGGTAGGTAAGTTAACCAGTACTCCCAGTCCTTCATGTACATATGCAACAGGTCAGCTCTGGAACTGTCTTCTTCTCTTTCAGTCTCACTGCCTACGACCTCCAATCTTTTAAATGCAGTGTGTCCAGGTATCTCAAGATGAATGAGTCCTGAATTTGGCTCTGTTATTTTTTATTTATGTATTTTATCTTGGAGGGAACAATCTTGCAGGCTGCTGGCCTTTGGTTCCTTCTTCCTTGCATCAAAGGTCAGTGCCTTGTTCTCCATCTCTTTCCACGGCCAGAACATTTATAAATTCATACATTCTTCCCATCTTATCATTCATTACATTTTGTTTTCTTTATAAAAGCTCTGACATGATGGCATACAGCAGCCTTGGTCATCTAATGGCAGCTCACTACAGTATGCTGCTTGATCTCTAGCAGCCTTCCTTCAGTCCCTTATTCCTTTGGTCACAGTGTATGATCTTGTCCCAGGTCTATTTTTGGTCTGCCTTAAACACCACCACCCTCAATAGTCATCCTTGTCAGCCCAATAGTACACTACCATCCATAACATAATTTTTTGTTGTTCCAGACGGTTCCTGGTTTCATGGATGGTAAATGGTAACCGCCCAAATCTGTTTTCTGTCTCTCTATGTATCTATCGCCAGACACCTTAATCCTGTAAGGGGTGGCCGGAAACTAATTGCCTCCATGTCGCCCTGTCCCCTGCCATTTCACTATCCTTCTCCCAGCTTACACCCCCTCACTCATAGAATTCTCAACTCCATCCCTCCATCTCATTCTCAGTCTCCTCCCATTCTCCTCTCCCCCTCACTCTCATACACTCTTCTAGTGAAAAGAGACTAACAAAGCCCATTCCCTCTCATATACCTCTCTACTTCATCCCTCCATCTCATCCTCAGTCTCCTCCTTCCTTCCCGCCCGCCCCTCTGCCTCACTCACATACACTGTCCTGGTTAGTCAGTCACTCTCCGTCCCTCCAACTTACACCCCCCTCTTTCATATACCTCTCCACTCCATCTCTCTATCTCATCCCCGGCCTCCTCCTCCCTCTCCCAGTTCCCTCCACCTCCTCGGCCTCCCCCTCCCTCTCCCTGCTCCCTCCACCTCACTCATAGTTAAAAAAAAACCTCAGATACCATTTTGCCAGTTCATAGTGTAGGGTGTTGAGGTGTGGCTGATGTTAACTGACAACAGTTAAGGTTAGCACACTGACGCAGCCACCTGCCACTGTTTACTGCTGTGCTTACCTCTGGCTCTAAGTAGTAGTAGTAATAGTAGTAGTAGTAGTAGTAGTAGTAATAGTAGTAATAGTAATAGTAGTGGTAGTAGTAGTAATGATAAGGTTAGCACACTGACCCAGCCACCTGCCACTGTTTACTGCTGTGCTTACCTCTGGCTCTAAGTAGTAGTAGTAATAGTAGTAATAGTAATAGTAGTGGTAGTAGTAGTAGTAGTAATGATAAGGTTAGCACACTGACCCAGCCACCTGCCACTGTTTAATCCTGTGCTTACCTCTGGCTCTTAGTAGCAGTAGTGGTAGTAGTAGTAGTAGTAATAATAATAATAATAATAATAATAATAATATTAATAATATAATAATAATAATAATAATAATAATAATAATAATTAATACTCGTGGTAGGTGGGGGTGCTCACCATTCACTCACTCGATGTAGTGCTGCTGTCAGGTATCTGCCTTTTCCTCTCCTCCATCCTTCTTTCCTTCCATCCTCTTCTGTCTTTCTTTCCTTCATTCTTTCCTTGTCCTTCTGTCCACGGGTAACTTTACACTCCCTCTTCTGTTTTTCTTTCCTTCGTTCTTTCTTCTTCCATCTGCCTGTGGGTGACTCTGCACTGAGTGACAAGCCAAATGGTTTCCTGTACACCAGGAAACTATTTACTACGCTGGGTGGTAACCATATAACCAAATTTTGGCACCTGGTGGTTTTAATGGGTAATTATTGCGCTCCAGTCGGATTGAGCCGGTGCAGGTTTATATCCAAGGGATGGTTGGGGTTGATTGCTCATGTAATGCCACTCAGGGATGCGTGAGGCTGGTCACTCTCGTCTTAAATGTCGGGACCAACTGTCTAGCCCCGGGCTCCTACGCTCCTCATGGGGCAATGTAGGATTGGATGATGGATGGATGGATAATTAATATTAGTAATAATAATAATAATATTAACATTAATATTAATAATAATAATAGTATCAGTAGTAGTAGTGGTGCTGGTGGTGGTGGCAGTAGTAGTAGTAGTAGTTGTAGTAATAATAATATATATATCTATCTATTGCCAGACGCCTGAATCCCGTTCGGGGTGGCCACAAACAAATTGCCTCCACGTCGCCCTGTCCCCCGCCATTTCTCTGCCCTGCTCCCAACTCACACACCCCTCTCTCATATACCTCTCCACCCCATCCCTCCATCTCATCCTCGGCCTTCCCCTTCCTCTTCCCCCCTCCACCTCACTCACACACACTCTCTTCGTCAGTCTGTCACCCTCCATCCTCTCCATATGGCCAAACCACCTCAGTGTGTTCCTCATAACGCTTCCTATCACATCCACATCCACACCACAACGCTCCTTTATATCCTCATTCGTCAGCCTGTCTCTCCATGTGACTTCACAGGCTCCTCTTAAATAACTCATTTCCACTGCTCTCACTCTTGACTTGTGTCCTTCCAGCAACGTACAAGCTTCACTTCCATACGTTAGAGTTGGTATTACAATACTGTCATGTAGTAACTTTTTCACATCCATGCTCACTTCCCTGTTTCTTATCACTGCTTTCAAAGAACCAGCAACCTTTCTTCCCTGCTGTACCCTTTCAAGCACTTCACCCTCCAAACCCTCCATCCTTACTCATCACACTACCCAAGTACTTAAACGTACTCACATTTTCCAATTCCTCACCATCCAACCTCGCTGTACATTCATTGACTTCATCTCTCTCAAAGACCATCACTTTACTCTTCCCTACTGCTACTACTACTACTACTACTACTACTACTATTACTACTACTACTGCTACTACTACTACTACTAATTAACATTAGTAATAATCATAATAATAATAAATAATAATAATGATAATAATAATAATAACAATAGTAATAATAATAATAATGATAATAATAATAATTTAATAATAATAATCATAATGATAATAATAATAACAGTATTAGTAGTAGTGGTGCCGTGGCAGTAGTAGTAGTAGTAGTAGAATTAATAATAATAATAATAATAATAATAATAAAAATAATAATAATAGGATGGATAGACAGTGTGAAGAGAGCATTGGATGCGAGAGGGATGTCTGTTGAGCAAGGAAGAGTGGCTGTGTGTGACAGAAATAAATGGAGAGAAATTGTGAATGAATAAATGATGATGCAGGCCTGAGGGGATATTCTCCCGCATTTGGTCTGATCAGCTAGTCAGGTCAGGTGCGGGTAAGGGGATGGGTCTATTATGATGTGGCAGGGGTAAACCAGCTCTGCTGTCGGGCCCTCCTGCGGATGGCACTGATTGCACTGTGTAGTTGACCCTCGTGCGGTGTGGTGCGGTGAGGATCTGTCCCTTCTCCCCTTTGGGGCTAAGATGCGAATGAATGTGTTTGAATGGATGAGTAAATTGGGAGTGTGCCGTCCTGTCTCGGCTACCTCACTTTCCTTGGGGGAAGCAGCCTAGGTATATAGATAGATAGAATATTAATAATAATAAAGATAATAATAGTAGTTACAGTAGTGATGATGGTTGTATTAGTAGTAGTAGTAGCAGCTGTGGCTGTGGGTTCATCAGAAATGTGAAGCCAGTGGACTGCAGGTTGAAGTTCCCCTCGTCCAACAGTGCACCATCCAGGGGCAGGGAGGCAGTTGTGGCACATTTGCCTTTTCATGTATAAGATGTAACCAGATTATTACAGTACAGTAAACTCAATTATCAGATGTAACCAGATTAAGTACAGTAAACTCAATTATCTGCCATTGCAGTATTGGCCCTGCGCAGTACCCAGTGCTTTTGGCTTGGCTCTGTCAAAGCAATATCCAGCAATATTATGCAACATCCGGTGCCAGGACGGGAAGCAGTCGGTGTTTCTATGCAGTATCCGGCTGTGAGGCATGTCTACCAGCTGGTAAGGGGTAGCCAACTGGCACCCAGTATTGTACTGTGTTACAGTACACTGTCACTACTGCATTGCATTTTACATTGTATTACTGTACACTGTCACTACTGCATTGCATTTCATATTTAGTTTTTATCTTTTACTCATGGGAAAGTTTTTAGGACAGAGGGTTGAGACAGTAACACAATAACCGACTCAAGGCTGAATGTTGAGCTGATGGGGGTACTATGCAATATCCAGTGTTTGGCTTAATTCAGCGTAGGGGCTGGCTGAGTTGCAATGGATAATTGAGAGTTTACTGTAATATTGTGGTAGGTGGGGGCCCCTCACCATCCACTCACTTGATGGACCTGAGGCTGAATGTTGAGCTGATGGAGGGTACTATGCAATATCCAGTGTTTGGCTAATTCAGCGTAGGGGCTGGCTGAATTCCAGTGGATAATTTAGAGTTTACTGTAATAGGTTGTGAACAATTGTAAAATGTATAATTGTTAGGTTACTATTTAGTATAATTATAGTCTCATCAGTTTTACACCCAAACTATGCCTTATTAGACCCAACCCTGCTGTTGTTAGTGATGTTATGTGACCAGTAAATTCCCTGTTTGGTTGGGTCTGGCTCAGTGCATTGACCCACTAAACCACCAGGCATCCATCTGGTTTTACTTTTTCATACCTTTCCGTATACATTATAATTGTAATATACTTTATATTGGCATACAGGAACTATTCAGTTTTAAGTCAGTTTTTTTTTTTTTTCCAAAATATCAATTCATTTAATATTTCAGATGAGTGGAGGTGAAAGCCTGAGGAATGAAGGAAGGAAGGAGACCAAGAAGGTTTGGACATGCTGAGAGAAAGGCCCTGAGACCCTGGGTGAGGATGTGAAGATGCTCTGAGGCTGTGGCCATCACCAGTGGATGACATGGAATGAGGTATATGTATGTATATTTATTTATTATATTTATATTTATATTTACATATAGAGGTACAGTGGTGTTAGAGAGCTGGTACACAGGTGTTAGTAAAGTTATTACTAGAAGTAGTAATAGAGAGTTTGCACACAAGTATTAATAGTTGTTACTGTGCAGGAATTATTATTAGAGAACTGGCAGAGAGGTACCGGTATTAATAATGTTATTATTAGGGGTACGCTTGTTAATAGCAATCTTTCTGGCCTAGCAGACCCATCAACCACAGGCAAGCAACTGCCCCTGCAGGGCCAGCCCGTGGAGTGAACTGATGTTCCCATAGGATGGACAGCACCTCACCACAGTAAGGTGCAGGGAAAGGTGTGGAGGACTGGTTCCTGGATGGATGCCACATTCGCATCTTCACTCATTTAACATGGGCACCATAGTAGGCTCCACATCACCTTGTCACTTGGTCATATGGCAACCACCCACCGTTATAAATGGTTTGCTGGGTTACAAGAAACAATTTGGCCTGTCACTCAGTGTAGTCACTTGAAGTGGAAAGAAGAGTAATAAAAACTGACAGGATGGATGGGAGAAATAGGAAGAGAGGAGGGCAGGCACAGAAAAAGAATGATAGAGATGAAGGAAGCAGTAGGCAGCAGTACATCAAATGAGTGGATGATGGGCTGCACCACCACGTACCACTACTAGAGGTACAATGTTACCAGAGAGCAGGTACACAGATAGTAATAGAGGTTATTATTAGAAGTATTACTAGAGAGCTGGCATGGAACACAGTGAGGAGGAGGAGGAGGAGGGGCAGTGCTGTCAGGTGATCTGGAAAGTAGGTGTAAAACTGAAAATGTGATGATGATGATGATGATGATGATGATAATGATGATGATGATGATGATTATGGTGGTGGTGGTGGTGGTGATGATGATGGTGATCATGATTGATGATGATGATGATGATGATTGTAATAATGATGATGATGATGATTAATGGCAATGATGATGATGATGGTGATGATGATGGTGATGATGATGATGATGATGATGATGATGATGGTGATGATGATGATGATGATGATGATGATGATGAGAGTATGATGATGCTGATGATGATGCTGATGATGATCATGATAGTGATGGTGATGATGATGGGTGTGGTGGTGGTTCATGAAGTATGTTATGTGGCTGACAGTTTTGGTTGGTAGTGGTGTCTGTGTGTATATATGTGTTTGTGAAGGGTAGTGTTGGGTGGAGGGGAAGGGATAGTGTCTGAATACTTCCCATTTTCCAGGAAGAAGGAGAAAGGGGATGGAGTGGAGAGGTATATGAGAGAGGGGTGTGAGATGGGAGCAGGGCAGTGAAATGGGAGGGGACAGCGACATGGGAGGGGACAGCGACATGGAGGTGATTTGTTTGTGGCCACCCCTTACAGGATTAAGGCATCTGGCAATAGATAGATAGATAGAAAGAGAAAGGAGTACCACACAACACATATGAGCTTGGTTGAGCTCTTGCCCCTGCTGAAGAAGGAGAAGGAGAAGGGAGAGCCAAATGACACTCTCAGGAAGCTGCATCTGTACACAAGAAGCACCCCCCAGGCCTCTCACCCACAAAACACAGGTAAATTCTCTCCTGTAGCTTGTAATGTTATTTTTTCAGCTGTTGTATTCTTTGTGCCCCCTACTGTATCACACAAAGTCATCATTATCGTCATCATCATCATCATCATACAGACATCCTTTCCCACAAGGCCAGAAAAAAATTGATAGAATGAGATATTAACCAATATTTGCCCAGTTGAATGAGCCACACTGCCATTCACTCACCATTCAAGCCCCTGGAATCCTAGGGCCACCTGATAGATAAAATAATACAGTAAATACATAGATGACAATTGACACATACATCTCACTCCCTCATTTGGCAGTTCATCTGGTGACTATGAAGTTATAAAGAGGTGCTGAACCCTGGTTGTGCACACCCAATATTCATCCAACCAGGTCATTCCCTGGTATTATTATTATTATTATTATTATTATTACTATTGTTATTGTTGTTGTTATTTTATTATTATTATTATTATTATTATTATTATTATAGGTAGTAGATGGGGGAGCTCACCATCCACTCACTCGATGTAGTGCTGCTTTGGGTGTCTGCCGTTTCCTGTTGTCCTTCCTTCCTCTTCTCTTTCTTTCCTTCAGTCTTTCCTCTTCCTTCTGCCTGTGGGTAACTTTACACTGAGTGACAAGCCAAATGGTTTCCTGTATACCAGGAAACCATTTACTATGCCGGGTGGTAACCATAAAACCAAATTATGGCGCCTGGTGGTTTAGTGGGTAATTAAGGCGCTCCAAGCAGATTGAGCCTGTGAAGGTTTATATCCAAGGGGTGGTTGGGGTTTATTGCTCACTTAATGCCACTCAGGGATGAGTGAGGCTGGTCACTCATCTTCAATGTCAGGACCAATTTGCCTAGCCCAGGGCTCCTACGCTCCTCATGGTGCAATACTGGATTAGATGAATGAATGAATGATTGTTATTGTTACTGTTATTATAATTCATATATTTATTTTTTTACTCATCCCATCCAAGAGTGGACAAGAGGTATAAATGATGACGATGTTGGTGATTCTTTGTGGTGTAATATTCGTGTAATGTGTGATGTACTAACAGGCACTGCATCATCTGTATGTGCTGGCTGCTGAGCCTTAACCGGTCATGATGGTAGATGTTAACACTGGTTGCCTCTGTAAGGTGATGGTTGGGTAAGTCACACCATCATGCCACTTACATATTCCCTCTTTCCATGTTTCTGAATCTTGCATAACCTGTTGTACTTTTCTTTTTCCATGTTTCTGGACCCTGCCTTACCCTCATTTGCTAATGAGGACAGGCTGTATATTCCTCTTGGCCAAAGTGCCTGGAACTGACAGAATTGGCAGAGAATGTTGGTGCTGGTGGTGCTTTGGTGATGAGTTGGCTGTCTGGACAGGTTTACATCCTAGAGGTAAAACATGGAGAGGAAACTGTGCAATTTATTTTTATGCCAAAACTTTTCCTCCTCTCAGTTTACCTCAGAGTCTGAATACTGTATTTTAATTGTGACAGTTGGGTTTTAAGCAGTCATGTATGTTTTTTTTGTTGAGAAACACACACTAGCCGTGACCTTTGATGTTGTGCTGTCAGGAAAGTTGACACACAAACAGCCTACAGTATATAATATTAAAACTCCACTATTGTCCCATCCAGATTTAAAGGAGCGTGCGAGTATCCTGGAGTGAAGTACGAGGTGGTGGCGCCAACGTTGCTTCCTGAATTGAGTAAACTATCCACAGTGACCCTGGAAGCAGACACCCCCGACCACCACTACTTGCCTGTCACCTTGACCCGAGGCCACGCCAGCTGGGACATCCTGGCTTGGCTGCTGAGATCTGGGGCAGGTGTAGCAGTTAAACTTTGAGATGGCCGCCACCCCTATACCAGAACCACCACCCCTCACACAGCTGCTGCTGCCCTTTATTTACAACTGATTCAGCCGCTTGTTGGACCATTAAGGTATGTTGGTTCGTACACTGTGGCAGACACATGTGGTCTCCCCACAGAGCTTGTCCCTTGCATGTTCAGTCTGTACAGTTCATCATGCATTTCCTATCCTTGTGAAAATCTCGTATGTACCTGAATGCAATCTTTATTAATAATCTTGTTCATTCATTTTAATAATATTGTTCATTCATGTTAATAATTCTGGTGTTCATTCATGTTAATAATCTTGGTTTTTATTCATGTTAATAATCTTGGTGTTCATTCATTCTTTTTCCGTCAAAATCCTTTACATACTTGTATGCATCACATTACATTTTCTTTGACACTTCAGTTTACATACTTAATGGGTGAATAAGAGCTGGGATGAATTGATGTAGTTATTTATGTATTTATCATACATTATATCTTTCCCAACACTTCCAGAGCTGTGTACATAGTGAGGTCAGTGGCTGCTCTGCTCAGCTGGTGCATGTTGGTGGAACATCATCCCCATCATCGGCAGCATCAACCAATACGTCATCCTGGTCATTAACCAAACCATCTTCAGCATCATCCAGGTCACTGGGGTCATCTGAAGGCTGCAGCAATGAGAGAAGAGAAGAGGACAATGAAAATGGATTCACTGCAGCACTTATGACAATTGCATACAAGTACCTGTCTGTTGGAATGCCCCAGGCCGTACCCAACCCCCTGGCAGCACTATAGGTGATGTTTATTATATTTCATCGAAATGGCTCACTTGGTAAGCTGCTGTACTCACACAGTTACAAGCGCTGGATCGAATCCTCGCAAACACCCTGGGGGTAGGGGGGGTTTCAAGAATACTTCCACAGTATCCCTGCTTGTCGTACGAGGCGACCAAAAGGGTTGGTGGTGGGTTAGTGCCCCACCCCGTAAAAAGAACTAACTAAAAAAGCGAATAAAGCGCCTCGGACCCGGACGGACCATACGTTGACGACTAAGGAACGGACAAAGGACATTCTTAGGGTGGGAACGCGGAATGTGAGAGGAGTGAATAATGAATTGAAAGAGAGAGAAATTGTTCAGGTGCTTGAGGATGCAAAAGTGGATACATGTGGATTGACTGAAACTAAATGGTAAGGTGAAAGGGTGAGAGAATGGGAATATGGTTTAGGTATATGTGTGGGAGTCAATGAAAATGAGAGGGCAAGAGAGGGAGTATGTCTGATGATAAGCAAGAAGTGGAAGGAGAATATAAGAGAGTATGGAACAGTGGGTGCAAGGATTGTATGGGTGAGGATGAAAGTAGGTATACAAGCGTGGGTGATTGTATGTGTGTATGCCCCGACAGAGGATCGAGTGGCAAGAGTGAAAGATGAGTTTTGGGCGAGTGTAGAAGCGTGTATGGAAAAGTTTGAGAGGAGCGAGAGAGTGCTGTTGATTGAAGACATGAATGGCAAAGTTGGGAATGTACGAGTGGATGGAGTGGTTGGTCAGTGGGGTGTGCCAGCTGACGTAGATGGGAATGGAAGTGCTTTGGTGGACATCTGTGCTTGTAAGGGGTTGGCAATAGCCAACACCTACTTTCGGCATAAGATGATCCACCGGTATACATGGAGAGTAATGAGGAGGATGGATGGTGAACTTGTTGAACGAAAGGCAATGATAGACTACGTGTGTGTGGATGAGCGAATGAGAAGACAAGTGTTGGATGCAAGAGTGTGGAGAGGGTGGGGGAATGGACTCTCGGACCATCACTTAGTGATGGCCAAGGTAGAGCTGCAAAGAAAGTGGTTGAGGAGACGAAGGGGAAGACAGGAGGAAGCAACTCCTGTGAGAAGAGGGGAGAAATTGCAAGATAGTGAGAAAATGACAGAGTATAAGAGCATAGTGGAAGAAAGATTGGGAAGGTATGAGCTAGAGCAGATGGAAGGGGTGGAAGACGTATGTAAGATATTCACGGAAGAGATAGGCGCAGCGTGTGAGGCAGTTTGCGGAGTGAGGAGGAGATGCAAGGGTGTGCAAGGGACAGCATGGTGGAATGATGAGGTGAAACGAGCTGTGGAACAAAAGAAGAAGGCATATAGTGAATGGTTAGCGAGTAGAGGTAGGGGAGAAGATGAGAGAGAGAAGAGAGAGGTATATGTGAGCAGGAGAAGGGAGGTTAAGAGACTGGTGAAGGAGAGTAAAAAGAAAGTGGATGAAGAGTTTGGGAGGAATCTGAGTGTGAAATGGAGGGAGAGTAAGAAATTGTTTTGGAAGGAGGTAAAGAAAGTAAGGCAGTGTGAAAGGGGAAATAGTGGGGGAGTGAAAGATAGGAATAATAGATTGTTGGTGGAGAAGAGAGAGAGAAACTGAGGAGATGGAAGGAGCACTTTGAGGATTTGTTGAATGTAGAGAGTGAGAGCAGTGCGAGTATAAGTGGTTGGGGAATGGCTGGGAGAAGAAGAGATGAGAGGAGGGAGGAAGAGATCAGTAGGGTGGAAGTAGTGGAAGCGATGAAGAAGATTAAGTTGGGAAAGGCCCCAGGAATTGATGAAGTGTGTGGTGAAATGCTTAGGTATGGGGGTGAGATTGTTGTAGAGTGGATATGGAAGTTGTGTAGATTGGCTTGGGAAGAGGGAAGGGTTCCAGAGGACTGGAAATCAGGTATAATTGTTCCTTTATACAAAGGAAAAGGGGAGAGAGAAGTATGTGGTAACCATAGGGGTATTTGCCTACTTAGTGTGACTGGTAAAATATATGGTAGAATACTCATTGATAGGGTTAGGCATATGACAGAGGAGCTAGTTGGAGAAGAACAAGGGGGATTTAGGAAGGGAAAAGGGTGTGTAGATCAGATATTTGTTCTAAGATGTTTAGTGGAGAAGTATCTAGAGAAGGGAAGGAAAGTGTATACTGCCTTCATGGACTTGAAGAAAGCTTATGACAGAATAGATAGGCAACGTATGTGGAAGGTATTAAGAATATATGGAGTGGAGGGGAAATTGTTGAGTGCTGTGAAGAGTATGTACGAGGGAGCTAGGGCTACGGTGCGAGTGGATGGTGAGCTGAGTGAGTTCTTTGATCTCAGTGTGGGACTGAAACAGGGTTGTGTGATGTCTCCATGGCTGTTTAACATATACATGGATGGGGTTGTACAGGAGGTGCAGGGTAGGGCAGTGGATGTGGGGGTGGCTCTAATGAATGAGGGTGAGATTTGGAAGCTTCCGGTGTTGCTGTTTGCTGATGATACAGTACTGTTGAGTGAAGATGAATGGAAGTTGCAAGGTTTGGTGAATGAATTTGGGACGGTGTGTAGGAGGAGGAATCTGAAAGTTAATGTAAACAAAAGTAAAGTTATGGTGTTTGAGAGGAATGAAGTCACAGAATGTACAGGTAGGTTGGATGGTGAGGATATGGAGAATGTGAGTGCATTCAAGTACTTGGGTAGTGTGATGAGTAAGGATGGAACTTTGGGGGATGAAGTGCGTGAAAGGGTACAGCAGGGAAGGAAGGTTGTTGGTACACTGAAAGCAGTGATAAGAAATAGGGAGGTGAGTATGGAAGTTAAGAAGTCACTGCATGATAGTATTGTGATCCCTACCCTGACGTATGGAAGCGAGGCATGGACCTTGCAAGAGGGGAACAAGTCAAGAGTGAGAGCAGTGGAAGTGAGTTACTTGAGAGGAGCATGTGGAGTGACGTGGAGGGACATGTTGACGAATGAAGAAGTGAAGGAACGCTGTGGGGTGGATGTGGATGTGGTTGAGAAGATCAGGAGAAACACACTGAGGTGGTTTGGATATGTGAAGAGAATGGTGAATGAAAGACTGACTAACAGGGTGTATGTAGGTGAGGTGGAGGGAGGGAGAGGGAGAGGTAGACCGAGGATGAGGTTGAGGGATGGGGTTGAGAGGTATATGAGGGAGGGGGGGGTGAGTTGGGGGGAGGATAGTCAAATGGTGGGTGACAGAGCGACTTGGAGGCGTTTTGTCTGCGGCCACCCTTTGCGGGATTAGGGCGTCGGGCTATAGATAGATAGATAGTCATTATATTTTGTCTGTGTAATTATTATATTTTGTCAGTGTAATTATTATGTACAAGTACCTGTCTGTTACTTGAGAGGAGCATGCGGAGTGACATGGAGGGACAGGTTGACGAATGAAGAAGTGAAGGAACGTTGTGGGGTGGATGTGGATGTGGTTGAGAAGATGAGGAGAAATACATTGAGGTAGTTTGGACATGTGGAGAGAACGGAGAATGAAAGACTGACTAAGAGGGTGTATGTAGGTGAGATGGAAGGAGGGAGAGGGAGGGGTAGACCGAGGATGAGGTGGAGGGATGGAGGTGAGAGGTATATGAGGGAGGGGGGGGTAGTCAAATGGTGGGTGACAGAGCTACTTGGAGGCGTTTTGTCTGCGGCCACCCTTTGCGGGATTAGGGCGTCAGGCTATAGATAGATAGACCTGTCCGTTGGAATGCTCCAGGCTATACCCAACTGGCTGGCAGCACTATAGGTGATATTTATCATATTTTATTAGTGTAATGCACAAATCCTGCACCAGCACCACACAACACATGTAGTAGTGTCCTGAAGCACAAATCCTGCACCAGCACCACACAACACATGTAGTAGTGTCCTAAAGCACCACACAACACATGTAGTATCATAATTTGTCAGTGTAATGCTGCACCAGCACCACACAACACATGTAGCAGTGTCCTAAAGCACATCTGAAATGTGAACCCAGTGAACTGTGGGCTGAAGCTGCCTCCCTCCTGCAGTTCACCATCCACTTTTCTGGGGATAGGGAGGGAGCTGAGGAATGTCTGTCAAACCTGGCAGTGGCGATGACCAGTACACCACATACAGGCATCCCTCTTTATATACTTTACTAATCTTAAATGATTTATAAAATCCCTCTATCTACTTTACTAAGCTTAAATCATCATCATCATCTGCATCTCCTTTCCCACCCTAGGGCAGAGTGAGGAGTAGCAATGTCCAGACAGCCCAAACTTGTCCAAGCCAAATAGACCACGCTTCCATTCACTCATCATTCAAGCCCCCAGAATCCTGGCTCTACCGGATACGCCAAAAACATTCGCCACATTCTGCAGCTTCACATAAACGTATCCGATTTAGTCAATGTGGACACTGCCATGCTTACAAGGGGTGCCAAAATCCCTGATCATGCACTTCTTCTCACAACATTCATCCAGCCAGCTCAATCTCCTGCCAGTTCCCTAGCCTCACCGACTTCCAAAAATCTCTTCCTCACACACTCATCCACCATATCTGTTTCAATGGCCCCGTGCTTCCCACTCAGGTTTATTTCAAAGATCTGAGGTGACGTATAATGGAGGTTTATTCAAAAGAGAACTTCTATAGCTGTGATCCGTTTGATAGCTAGCCCCTTTCTGCCTCACAGCGAGCAGCGGGCGTGGGAACCTTAGCTTAAGTCAGCAGTTTAGAGAAGTGTGCTGATTCCATCAGTGGTACTGGTTACATATACATATATATAGGTTTTAGGTGTTATATAAGGCATGGTTATATGAGTAGAATAATATAGTATGAGTACATAGTATGGGTACAATACTCCCCCGGTAAAAATGGAATTGGTGTCTCCTGACACAATGAAGGTAGGAATGCAGTGGATATTTAATAATTGTGAAAAAAGTGCGGGGGGTGTTTAGTAGGTATATAAGTAAATGGGTTAATTATTATTGTATGGTAAAAACAATTCACAGGAACTGCAGCAAGGCACAGGAATACAGTATATACAATACATGGCCATGTGAAAGAAAAAAAATGTAAATACATAGGAATAATATAACAATGGGTGTATAGACATATGATGTAAGTTCACAGTACGTAGGTACAATAATAAAAGAATAGATTGAAAGGTAATATATCATTTGTGGAGCACATATGCATGGAGTTCACTATATTTATAAGGATCTTATCTGATTATATGATGTACACTATTATTGTCTTTGTCGTATGAATCCATATTTGGTTCAATAATTTCACACTGGATTTACTGTTCTACATAAACTCTATATGGTTATTTTACGCTACTAGTAGAAAATATTGATATTATTTTGGCCGTCACTACTTTTATTCTGTTACTCATGAACTGTTCGTTTCCAGTTAGGTTACACCTTTTCAACATAATGTAAGTTGTTTCTGTTCAGATTTCTTATATGTTATGTTTATTTTCTTATTTTCTTTTAATAGATGTTATTTGGATGATTCTGCACCTTTAGTTACCAAGGATAGACACTAAACACTGCCTTCTTCTACAGCTCGGGGAGGCTGTACAACTCCTGTTGTGATTCTGATTTCTTGAAGGCGGTGTTCCATTATCCTTACACAACAGTGCACTGCACAGACCGTAAGAATGAAACCTATCAAAGAGATGGCCACTGGGGGAAACACAAATGTTGGATGTACCCATGAACGCCTGAAGGCCATAGAAAACCGGTCCATAATGAAGTCACTTTCATTTAGAAAGGTTAGCATGTGCAAGTTTGCGCGGTGATAGAGATATTATCATATGGTAGAGTGGAAGTCATGTTAAGTGGTTGAAAGATGTCATAGGTGTGATTGCGGACAGCTTGGTGGTAACGAGTGGCATAAGTGATCACAGATTCAGATTTGACTGTACAATAGTCAGGTGTCTTATAGAGACCATTAGCAAGCACTGAATGAATAGAAGAACCAGGACACATGATGGTAACAGAGAAAGGAACCGTGAAAAAGAAGTACTGGACGTGGTTGAGATGAGCATGATGGACTGGAAGTTCTGGAGCCGGTGAAAAGGAACAGGCAGAGTGTACAGAATGGTTGAGAACTAAGGCAGACTCGCATGGTGCGGCGCTACTAGGGAAAATAGTTAGAAGGTAAGTAGCACAAACGCGAGACATAGGGGTAAGGAAAGAACATTTGGTGAGATCTGTTGAGGAGATAAAGGCAATGGAAAGGTGATCATGGGATAGGAGGAAATATTCCGAGAGAACAGATGCTTGTACTAAGGAGTTATTAAACTTGAAAGGAAAGGGAATAAGTTGGAAGAGGTTAAAGGTGATGGCAGAGCGAAGAGGAATATGAACCATGACATAGTTTGCAAGAAGGGTGGCCGCAAGAACTGGATAGTAGAATTCTAGAGAGGAAAAAGAAAGTAGTGGAGACAAGTCGAAGGTAGAGTGAGCCCATTCCAATACACAACGAAGAGCAGAAAGAGGTACTAAGTCCACAGTGACACGTCCATCAACAGCATCAACTAGAATACGAACCAAGGTGGAAACTTGAGAGAGGAGAGAGTCAATTGAGAGTTAGAGGTTGTCGAGGTGAAGTTTTAGATAGACAAGCTGAGAAACAATATTAATCTTAGAAATTTGTTGTCTGAGAATGTCTGTGAAGTTGTTCAGCATGTAAGTGACTTCATTAAGGTGGGCTGTAATTTTCTGCAACATAGTGTGTTGTACTTTAATGACTCTACGCTGAGATTCTAGGGCCATGGCCAAGTGAGCTAGGTCGGATTTGAAGTCAAAAAGGTCACGAGCTGTAGCTACGCCAAATAAGCCACTAAGAATTTCACCTCCCAAGTCAAAGAGACCTCGTTTTACACGTGAACGACCTACTGGTGTTTGACTGGAAAACGTGTTGTTTAGTTGAGAGAACCTGTCATAGATGTAATTCAATTGCCAAGAAAGTGGGAGATACAATGGGTACCAAGGTTGATTAGGATTGTGTTTCCCCATGATGGTTGACAGTTGGGCCCTGATCTCGTCTAATTGGCGTGCGAAGTGAGGAAGGGCGATGGCTACGTCGGCCAGGGGCTCTAGATCATAGTGCAATGAGACGACATTCTCAATCACCATTACATCGCCTCCTGAGCCGACCAAGGCCCCGGGACGTACTCCACCATAGTCCTCACCCAACCCAGACCCTATGAGGGTCAGCACTGCCATCAGGTAGACCGCTAACATCTTACCTAGAAAATAATTTTGAATTAATGAGAGAGATCATGAAGATGTTTATGTGCGGAGCGCAGCTTTGATCGATATTGATTGGATGAAGAAGGTTCAGACTGAGGAACAGGTGGAGAAGAAGTAGTGGTAAGTTGTGCAAGGGACTCTTCCAACACCAGGCCTCGAGGTGCACGCTTTAGGTCATCTGCATGTGCCCACTTGGTATCTTTAGTTGACAATTCTTGTACTTGAAATTTGTTACCTTGTTTATTTATGACACGGTGGGGGCCTGTAAATTTGTCATCCAATTTGGAGGTGCGAGTATAGGAACGAGCAAAGACTAGATCTCCAATGTTGATACTGATAGGCGAGGCAGACTTATGTTGGCGTTGCAACATGTCCTCCTGAGATGCGGCCAGATTTGCTGTGACATACTGATGGATTTTCTGGAAGTTCGTTATTTTCACTTTCATGTAATCATCCACGTTATAGATGGGATCAGGCTTTGAAGATAGGATGGAATAGGGAAGGTTTTTATCGAACCCAAATAAGACAAAGAAGGGAGATTCACCAATGGATGAATTGATGGTATAGAAGCTGCTACTTGGGGTATCCATTCATCCCAGGAGGCGCCATATGACCCTAAATGTCTGAGACACTCCAAAACCTTTCGGTTGTGTCGCTCTATGAGGCCATTTGAAGCTGGATGGTTAGGGACAACATTGCATTTGTTGATATTGTACTGTTTACAAATTTCTTCCAGAAGACTGTTGTTAAACTCAGTTCCATTATCTGTAATTATTGTGCTGGGTGTAGTAAATGACCAAATTACGTGGTCGATGAAGGCACACGCTACGCTTTTCGCGGCCTTATCTGCAAGTGGTACTAGGACACAGTAGCGAGAGAAATGATCAACAGCTACAAATAAATACTGAGCGCCTGATTCTGTAAGCGGAAGTTTTAGAAGGTCAATAGAGACAGTTTCCCACGGATGTGACGGAATTGGGTATTGTAAGAGCGGTGCAGGTAATCCAGTTGATCCTTTGTGACGGTGGCACGAAATACAGGAGTCACAATGTACATTGATATCTCGACGCATGGTTGGCCAATAGTATGCAAGACGTGCCTGTCGCAAGCATCGATCTTTACTTGGATGGGATGCATGAGGTGTGTTATGAACTATTTGAAGTACTGCAGATATTAGATCAGTAGGGACAACAAGTTGGTGGACTTCCCTATTGGGTAAGTCCTTCCCTGTTAGAAATGTTTTCCTGTATAAGATATTATCTATTAGGATGAACTCATCAATTGGTACTGGCAGAGTAGGTAAGATAGAATTATCTCCCGATTCCAGGAAATAAATCACTTTGGACCAGACAGGGTCCTTGTGCTGATGATGTTAAATGACTTCTGGTTTTAGTGTGGTGTTATCAGTTTTATTTGGCCGCACTGATGTGACAGCCGCTGCCACACTGCGTGAAAGTGTGTCCGCGACTACATTCAATTTTCCTGAGACATACTGAAAAGTCGGGTTGAAGTCCTGGATGGTGACAGACCATCTAGCTAGCCTACCTGTGAGGCTACGTCCTTTGAACAGATGGCATAGAGGTAGGTGGTCTGTTTGGATATGCTCTGGGTAACCATATACTATATCTCTGAAGTGTTTCAAGGACCAGACCACTGCCAGAGCTTCGAGATCTGTAACACTATAATTAAGTTCGGCAGGGTTGAGGGAGCAACTAGCATACGCTATTACCCTCTTTCTTGATCTGTGATCCAGTTTCATTAAAACTGCACCAAGGCCTGCGCCCGAGGCATCTGTACACAAAAGAAAAGGTTGTGTATAATCAGGAAATGCTAAAACTGGGGCATTTACAAGGGCTGTTTTCAGTGCTTGGAAGGCTTGTGACTGAACTTTTGTCCAAACGAAAGGCACATTTTTTCTTTAGTGAGGGAGTCAGAGGAGCGGCGATCTGTGCGTAGCTTTTAATAAATTGCCTGTAGTAACCACTTAATCCCAGGCAACTCTTTACAACATCTGTACTGGTAGGTTCTGGGAAGTTGCTTATCGCCTTAGTTTTATTGGCATTGGTATGAATCCCTTGTGCATCAACTACATGCCCTAGAAATATAATTTTCTTTCTTAGGAAGTTCCATTTACTGAGGTTAATCTTCAGACCAGCCAGTGGAAGGCGGTGAAATACTTGCTGAAGTTTAACAAAATGTTCAGGAATGGATTTGCTCATAACAATAATATCATCTAGATAGGCGAAGAGAGAATGGCCCATCATGCCACAAAAAACTGAATGGATGAGTCGCATGAATACTGAAGGGGCATTCCTTAATCAGAGGGGAAGCCTCTTGAACTGAAAATGTCCAGAAGGGGTTCTAAAAGCTGTTATAGGGCGAGGTGATTCTTCCATTTCTACCTGCCAGTAGTCACTGAGTAGATCAAGTGATGTAAAGACTACGATGTTCTCACCTAGTGACTCCAGTAAATCAGTCAGGACTGGCAATGGAAAACGATCGGGTACAGTAACTGAATTTACTCGACGATAGTCCACTACTGGTCTAAATTGGCCATCTTTCTTTGGAACTAAGAAAAGTGGGCTATTCCACGGACTGACAGAGGGTTCAATGATATCCTGATCTAACATTTGTTGTACCATCTCGTCAGTCTTGTTCCTCAAGCTGTGAGGCAATCGGTAGGCTGGTATGTAAATCGGTTGAGTACCCTGGACCAGTTCTATGTTGTGCTTCACTAAGTCTGTCCTACCCATAGGTTCTCCGGGTAAGGCTACTACGTCTCGATATGACTGCAATAGATTGACTAATTGATCTTTATGTTGTGGATAATCATCACAATTCAGAGTTGAGAGTAGGTCAGGTGAAAAGGTTGGAGCAGATCCCTTAGAATTAATGGCATACACACCGGTTGGGTCACCATCATCATCATCATGTTTAGTAGGTATGGAGATTGGTACCTCCTGGCACTCCCTTACGGCCGATGGGTAAACTAGGAAGTCTCCAATCTTTATACCACTTTTAAGTTTCATAGGAGCATTGTTTGTATTTAGTAAGTACAGGTAACACAAGTTATCCTCCAACACAGCACACAGCGCCGACTCATAAGTTAAATCATTCACACAACACGTCTCTGGTAATGTTAGTACATTCACTCCAGCTGTCGCACCTACAACACGAACAGAGACTTTGGTAAACTCATGCGGCAACAAAGTTGTGCACTGATTTGTTACTGCACGCTTCGTCCCTGCGTGTTCTAGAACATCATCCAAAGTTTGTGAGGTAGGTAACTGAGACGTGTCTGAGTCGGCTTGAGTGCTGTCATTAGAGGGGTTATGATTTACTGTTGAGTGACTAGAGGATGTATCAGTAGCAGTTGGTGAATTTACTTCAACGCTCCCAGGGAATGGTGGATTTATTTCTGTACTCTCAGAGAATAAGCAGCATTCACCTGTACTCTCAGGTAGTGGTGAGGGTAGTGGAGACTGAATGACTGAATTAATATGGGAA
>NW_027644741.1:0-4995 GCF_032717465.1 Coenobita brevimanus | reverse complement strand
AGGACAGGACGTGGATAAGCCATGCCATATACTGGAAAGCCATAAATATCTATGCTAGTAGAAGATGGGATTAGAGCAATGTTGTATTCTGCCATGGTGGGTAAACCTAGAAGGGCATCTGCTGGATATTTGAGGTCATTTGTAACATGAAATGTCACTGTAAAAGGTGTCAAAGCTTTATCTAATTGTATTTTCAAAACAACTCGCCCTTTGACTCTAAACTCGGAGCCATCCACACCACACAAACGAATGTCAGGTGGCTCAATAATGCCGACCTTTTTACCTGCTCCCCTAATGCTGTTTAAGGAGCTTTCAGATATCAAATTTACCATAGACCCTGTATCCATGAAAAACGAGGTTTGTACGTCTTCACTCCGCCCTAGAATGACTAAGCCTGAAGAAGTGATACGCCCTACCTGGTGGATGGGGAGTTGATCTGTAGTTACGTGATACAGGTCCGGTACGAGCGCTCCCCTTCCCCTGACTGGCAACTGTTTAGGAAACGACACTCCTCAGTAGTGTGAGTCGTACTGTTCTTATGATATTTGTACTTGGGGCGACGCGTTCACGATGGCGTACGCTGGCGACACTGTGAGGGATGACGTCGGTATTCGCGGTCGCAACTGGATGCTCGATGTCCGATGTGACCACAGCTCCAGCACACGATCGAGGATTGTTTACCCCGGTGCACATTTGACTAATCACGATCGCCGGTTGGTTATCTACAACGTGAAAGGGAATGGTTAGTGTTAGTTTGTCCTCTCGCAATTGGTCGCGAACATGAGTGATCCGACGAAGCAACGGAGGTGTGGAGAACTTGGGAAAAGGAAGGGCGTTTAGTGGCCTGACGAGTGAGGTTGGATCCCATTCGTTCCCTAATTGCCTTGGAGACATTTTGAATTTTGTCTCCTGGGTTGAATCCTATCTGTAATGCTAATTCTTTCTGAGTGGGGTCAAGCCAATTCATAAATCTCAGATAACCCAGCAAATCTCCAAAGTCATCAAGGGAAATCATAAAGGTTCCCTGAACGTCTTTGACCCACTGGGTGCCACGCAACAATTGGTGTATCTCAGAACTAGTGGCTTTCATTGCCGCTGCTGCCTCATACAATTTTGCATCTTTAGGTTGGACCTTCATATCCTCCTCCATCTGGGATAACAAATTGGTATACCCTATGAGAGAGGCGGCATTTGAATGTTGACAACAAAGTTGAATTAACTCACGACGCAAGGCATCAAATGTTTGACAGTCCTCAAAATGGCCTGAACGAATCGCAGTTCCTATTGAGGACCTGCCTTGATGGATCCTCCCCATAAGACGGGAGACTTTGAGGGGTTCATTTGTGATTTGTCTGTTACGAATGTCCGTTTCAACCTGTCTGAGGAAGTCGTAAATGGACACTGAGTTATCTTCGCTGGTAAATTTAGGGCGGTTAGCATCGTCCAAATATATTGACAGTGGAGGGGGGGGGGGTTGCCATGGTTGGAAGACGGTGAGGTTGAGGAAGTGTGGAAGCAACTGAAGTAGTAGGCTGAGAGGTAGTGAAAGTAATGGTAGTTATGTGTGGCTGAGTTGGGAGATGAAGTGTTGTATCAGAGTCAACTTGGGAAGTGGAAGGAGTAGGAGGTGAAGGATGTTCTAGAGCGTCATTTAAAGATGAAGGTGTATCTGGATTTAATTTATCTGAGAGAAAGATATCTGGGTCCTCTAGAGCAGAAGTAGTAGTAGTGGTAGTGGTGGTAGTAGTAGTAGGGGTGATGGTGGTGAGAGTAGTATGAGAATGTTCAGTTTTAGGAGTTTTCTGGGTGGATGAAGAATATTTTTGGTACGATCGACCGCTACGAAGAAGAGTCACTGAATCGTCAGTATCAGGAGTTACTGGCTCACTTTCAGTTGCTTGTCAGCTCAGTTTTTTCAAAGTATGACATGTAGGGAAGGAGAGAAAAAAAAAGAAATTGTTAAATGATAATGAGAATGAAAATTTTTATATACAATGTGAGAATGAGGGCATATGAAATATGTACAATAGTAATGGGAATAAATATTTACAATGGAGGGAAAATGAACAAGGTAAATCAGATGAAAAGAAATGAGGTGAGAGGTGAGCGTGGTGGGTGTTGGTGCGGAGAATGAAGGTAAATATAAGCGATGCACGAGAGCGAATAAAAGACAGATGAATGGTATTATGAGGTACAATCTGTAGAGAAAATCCGGAGAGTAATCTCTATAGAAAGACAGGGCTTGAGCTGATTAGAATAAACTATACAAGTACATATAAGGAATATCGAAGCAGTGAGAATGAAGGGAAGTCTTCTTTGGAGGAAGGGAAGTTGAGACGGTACTTGAATGAAGGACCTCTCCCCGGCTGCGAAGGTGGCGGGAGGGGTTGGGTGGCGATGACGTCACATGTTCAGGCGACGAGTGGGAGGCCAGCTGAGGGTCAGATGATCACCAGTGAGACGTTGATTGGAGAGCACCAGCGATGACGTGGAGACACATACCCTGGGCAAGATGCCGGTGGCTGCAGTTGCCAGGCTGTGCAGGTGGGGCAGGTTCTGCTTGGTCAGCAATGTGGAGGGTGGGGTTGAGAGGGGGCGGTTGGGGTGGGGTGAGACGGGATGGTAATCATATAATTATGAAGAGAATAAGGACGCAAGAGCTGACACCTGATAGTTCCTTACTGAGTTTCAGTAGAATAGCAGCTGTTGAGAAGCGATGTGGCCTGCACGTCGGTGGTGACACGTCAGGGAAGTTGCAGGAAGCGTTCACCACGGAAGACGTAGGTGTCCCAAACACAAGGCAGGCAAAAGGCAGACGTGCGGCAGGTGTGGAGAATGAACAAGCAGGTGTAGGAATCACTCCCGTCGTGGCACTAAATCACGGTAGAGGCGAAATGAGGTCTGATACACCACTGCTACCAAATTGTTTCAATGGCCCCGTGCTCCCCACTCAGGTTTATTTCAAAGATCTGAGGTGACGTATAATGGAGGTTTATTCCAGAGAGAACTTCTGTAACTGTGATCCGTTTGATAGCTAGCCCCTTACTGCCTCACAGCGAGCAGCGGGCGTGGGAACCTTAGCTTAAGTCAGCAGTTTAGAGAAGTATGCTGATTTCATCAATGGTACTGGTTACATATACATATATATATAGGTTTTAGGTACAAGGAAGAAGGAACCAAAGGCCATGAGCCAGCAGTAACAGTTCCCTCCAAGAGAAAAGCAAAATACAATAGAGAGCCAAATTCAAGATCCGATCATTTTGAGATGCCTGGACACACTGCATTTGAAAGACTGGAGATCATAGGCAGCAGGAAATACAGACAGAGGGAGACAGTTCCAGAGTTGACCTGTTGCATAAAAGAAAGACTGGGAGTAACGGTTAACGCTTGCATTAGAGAGTTGGACAGAAAAGGGATGAGAGTTTGCTGCCAGACGGGTGCTACGCACCCGTCGTAGAGGTGGAGGAATGCAAGCAGACAGTTCAGAGGAGCAGTGACCATTAAAGTAGCGATAGAAAAGAGATAAAGATGCAACAGTGCGGCGAAGAGACAGAGGTTGAAGGGAATCAGTAAGAGGAGGAGAGTTAATGAGACGAAAAGCCTTTGTCTCCACCCTTTTGAGAAGAGCTGTATGTGGGGAGCCTCTCCACACATGAGAGTTGTACTCCACACAGGGGCAGATAAAACCCCTGTATAGAGTCAACAATTGTGCAGGGGTAAAAAAAGAGCAGAGTCGGCTAAGC
Organism: Coenobita brevimanus; assembly: GCF_032717465.1. Lineage (NCBI taxonomy): Eukaryota > Metazoa > Arthropoda > Malacostraca > Decapoda > Coenobitidae > Coenobita > Coenobita brevimanus. The sequence continues at coordinate 1,252 of NW_027644741.1, read as the reverse complement.
ACACCCAATCTCTTGGAGGCAGATTTTATAAGAGATGTAATATGATCTTTCCAAGATAAGTCCCGAGTAAATGAAACCCCAAGCATGTTCAAGGATGATGCAGGATTAAGCTGAATATTATTAAACATTAGTGGGTATACCTGTGGAAGATTTTGTCGGGTTGATACGTGTAAGAACTGAGTCTTAGATGCATTAAAAACAACCATATTATTTTTACCCCAGTCAGAGAAACGAGCGAAGTCAGATATTAGGTGTGCCATAGCCTCATCCCTTGTTTGTTCAAGTAACTGTTGAATTGGACGTTGCGGGAATCGAATGGAAAGGTGAAGGGTGGAGTCATCAGCGTATGAGTGGATAGGGTTAGATGTAGAGCATAGATCATTGATTAATAAAAGGAAGAGAGTTGGTGATTGGATAGAGCCCTGAGGAACACCACTGTTGATAGATCTAGGAGAAGAACGATGGCCGTCTACAACAGCGGCTATAGAACGACCAGAAAGGAAGCTAGCGATGAAGGCACAGATAGTAGGATAGAAAGCATAGGAGGGCAGTTTGGAAATTAAAGATTTATGCCAGACTCGATCGAAAGCCTTTGAGATGTCAAGTGCAATGGCAAAGCTTTCGCCAAAGTTCCGAAAGGAGGATGACCAGGAGTCTGAAAGGTAGGTGAGAAGATCGCCAGTGGAGCGTCCCTGACGGAACCTGTACTGACGATCGGAAAGAAGATTGTGATAGGAGAGATGCCTTAAAAGTTTTCTATTGAGAATTGACTCGAAAACATTTGAAATACAGGACGTTAAAGCAATTGGACGATAGTTGGAGGGTTGGGAGTGGTCATCTTTCTTTGGGACTGCCTGAATGTGAGCAAACTTCCAGCAAGAAGGAAAGGTACAAGTTGACAGACAAAGGCGAAAGAGTTTGCCTAGGCAGGGTGTAAGCACAGAAGCACAGTTCTTGAGAACAACAGGAGGGACCCCATCAGGCCCATATGCCTTGTTAGTACTGAGGCCAGTGATGGCAGAAAATACATCAGCTGAAGAAATATAATGTCAGCCATGAGGAAGTCAGAGGGGGGAAGTGATGGAGGAACAGCACCGTAATCGTCTAAGGTGGAATTGGAGGAGAAAGTCTATGCGAAGAGATCTGCTTTATAAGTAGAAGAAATAGCTACAGAACCATCAGAGTAGAAAAGAGGAGGGAAGGATGATGAGGTAAAGTTGTTAGAAAGGTTTTTGGCATGGTGCCAGAAGGA
>NW_027644740.1:0-35974 GCF_032717465.1 Coenobita brevimanus | reverse complement strand
TGAATTCCAGGACATTCACAAAAGAGTGCAAAAACAATTAACGATGTCCAAGGAAGAAATGACGGAGGCATTTAACAAAAAGGCAAAAGATTCACCTATCAGCTTAGGAGACATTGTTTACGGAGTCATTCATACGAGAGACAATAAATTATCCCCTAAATTTGAGGGCCCATACAGAGTAATTAACATAAAGGCAAACAAAGTTTTAATTAAGTCACTTTCAAGTGGCGAGGAAAAACAAGTTCATATTGACCATTTAAAACGAGTTTCAAGGGAATTATCACATAATTATTCAGCCTCGGATACAACCGAACAGGTGAACGTACCTCAAGAAACCAAGCAAGAACACAACAATGATTACAAAAAGAAATTAAGGTCATATACCAAACAATCGAACATAGGTGCAACTATTCCAATGAAATCTACAGTACATCATTTACGAGAATTAAATATCGATTTAAACTCCTTCTATAAATGAAATAACAGCCAACCGTAATGCACATCATCACTATCATCAACCACAGCTTTATAGGAAATTAATAGATTTTTTTTTTTTCGGTAGGTTACGATGAAGGGACTTATGCTATGGATTCTCCTATACATAGTAAGGGTATATGCGCACCTAGACCCCAAGCATATAGTACGACAAGGATGCCTCATAGCTCCAACGGCCACGACTACAATCGTCAAGGACGTCATGAGTACTGAAATAAGTCTAGATTACTTGTATGACTTACCTACTTATATAGAAAGACTTGCGACGCCGATGCGAACTCTGGACTTCAAGATAGGGAATTATGTTTCACAATCACATATCACCAAGGAAGTGGATGAAATGGTGAAGTTAGCGAAATGGAAACTAGAACAGGCGAAGTCAACTATGCTCGTCATGATCCAAGATCTCCCATCTTATGGAACAGAGGTGCTGAGCGACAGGAACAACATCACACGTACTCGCCAAAAGCGCGGTTTGTTCGATCTGGGCGGCGCAATTCTTGGGAACATCTTTGGATTGGCTACAGAGGATGACCTTAAAGAAATAAACAAAAAATTTAATAAGATAGCTCAGGTACTAACATACCAAGATAAATTCATCACAGGACAGAACTCGGCAATGAAAACAATTGTGAAAAATCTGAAACAAGCAGAAAACGTAGCTCTCGAGAGTATAGATAAAATAAATGACTTGGAGGGTAACGTTACCCTTTTCCAGCACTTCTCCATCATCACAGAACATATTGACACGATTCTACTACAATTAGAGAACACTAGAGATCATTTCAGGGCACTTATGCAAGGAATTTCGAATGCTGGTGATGGCAAGATCACAAATGACTTACTCCCAGTTCATGAGCTACGTCAGATAGTTAGTCAAGGCATACATAAACATAAATTGAAGCCATTGTTCCGCAGTAGGGAATTTATGCAATATTACCCGTACTTGGAAGCAACACTAACACCAACATCAGTGATAGTTCATGTACCATTCATCACGGAAGGCCTGTTCACAGTATACCAAATACACCCCTTCCCCTATAGAAACAACGACACTTTAGTCATCATCAACATCAACACAGACACCGAACTCATCATGGTCTCCAAGAGACGAGACACTGTCACTTTCGCAAGTGAGTCAACGATTGAGCGAAAGTGCCGCACATCCTTACATGCTGTTCATCTTTGTCCTGCGTACATTTTCACGTTTCAGCCTACTGATACGGTCCCTTGTGAAATGGCTATCATCAGCAATAACAATATTCATCATCATTGCAACTTCACTTTTGCTCCAGATAAACTTGTACACCATCAACGCATTGGACACTCGCAGTTTTTTTATTTCCCTCATAACACATCAGTTTACATAGTCTGTCCAGATATACCACCATCTCATACATCAGCCTCAGGATTATACATAGCACCAGACTACTGTGCGGTATTTACACCATCCATGTCTACTTTTTCCACCATCAATCACTACGCCATTATCAACCATACACACAAACATTTCCACCCACTGCCTGATATGAACTTAAACATGAACACAAGTATTAAGCTGACTTCACCTAAGTTTGAAACTATGCAGCTAATCAATGAAACAATGAAGCCCTGGGAAGATTTGAGTTTGAGTATGTTCAACCCATATTATGTGTATAGCCAAGCACCTTCTGTCTTTATAATTATCTGCATTGTAGTTGCAGTATTGCTGTTGGCCATGCACAGAATGCATGCAAGAATTGCTAATTTGGAGTCATTGTTTAGTGGGGGGAGAGTTAACATCACAGTTAACCACCCTGAATGAAGTGTATATATTTTGTATATAGTATTAATTATATATATAAAAATAATAATAATAATAATAATAATAATAACACAAAGAAGAATGACCCATATATGGCAGACCAGTACCATTATCTTTAAATGAAATATTAATAACTCTTACAATAATCTTAATTTTAAACTATTTTTATTCTTACATGTATGCATTTCACTATAATAACCCAAGTACATACTGTATTACAGTTAAATAATTTACTTTAATGCATTTATTCCAATATGTATTCAACTTATTTAAAATGTAATATTACTGAATAATCACTATTTACTATGAATAATATATGTATACAATATTCATACAATTATGTTACTTTACAATATTATGTATTTCACTTTATTAGCTTATAAGTTCATTATAATGTGTATGTAGTATGTATTAATATATTATAACTATTAAATGTCGATGGTACGCCATTTTCGCGCGGCCGAGCAAATATAGGACTACATAATAGATAGATAGATAAATAGATAGATAGAGAGACAGATAGAAGCAGGAAGTCAAATGATGAGAAGGTGTTGTGTTTGCGAGAAGCGAGCAGCGCTAAACATGCTTACACGGAGGAAAGCTGACGACAGCGGCCAGTAAGGAGATGATGCAGTTAGCTGTCAGCAGTCCTCTCGTGAGAAAGTTCTGTTGCCATGAAGAACATACGTGACACACACACCCTACTACACCAGATTTTAGTAAAGAGAGCTCAGACCTAGATTAGCCACCGAACAGGCTAGACAGAAGGAGACAAGCGACCCTAGAGAGAGGTCGAGACGGAGATTAGCCTTAGAACAGGAAGAGAGAGAGAGATAGCGAGACAGGGAGGTAGCTACCCAGGACTTATACTATTATACCTGTTTAATATTTCCAAGACAAATAAAAATAGTCCCATACTATTCTTTACCTCTCCCGTCACTACATGACATCTGGTGGGGAGACTACTACAAGATATAAAAGCCGCTCGACCACAAGTCTAAAATATACTTCTCTACAAGTAACTACAAAGTCTTTATGACAACTCTAGTCCCTAACCCAGGTGGGTCACAGCGGCTTTGCATCGACTACAGACGTGTTAATCAGATAACCAAAACAGACACTTACCCTCTCCCTCGCGTGGAAGATTGCATAGACAAGATCGGAAAGGCTAGGTACATAAGTAAGTTTGATTTGGTAAAGGGATACTGGCAAGTACCTATGACTGAACGTGCTAGGGAGATCTCATGTTTTGTAACACTAGGAAAGACTTTTGCATGTTCTGTAATGCCATATGATATGAAGAATGCACCAGCCACATTTCAGAAGCTCATGAATGTTGTAACAGAGGGTTTGGCAGGGTGTGTTGTTTATATTGATGCTGTATTAATCTTCAGTGACAACTGGAAAGATCACCTATGCCATGTCAGTAAATTTCTTGAGCGTTTGGTTCAGGCTAATCTTGTAGCTAATTTACCAAAGTGTGAGTTTGGTCAAGCTTAAGTTCAGTACCTTGGGTACGTAATTGGTGATGGACATGTTGCACCACCAGGAGCAAAGGTTCAGGTTATAATTGATCTTCCCAGAACTAAAAGTAGGAAAGAGCTACAAAGATTTTTGGGAATGGTAGTTTATTACAGGAGATTTGTTCTTAACTTTTCAATTCTTGTATCACCACTTACAGACCTACTGAAAAAGGGAGTTAAATTTGTCTGGACCGATAACTGTGAGTCCTCTTTCAGCAACCTTAAAGCTATCCTATTAAGTCAGCCAATGCTCGCTACTCCAAATTTTGCTAAGCCTTTTAAGATGGCTGTTGACGCAAGTGATACAGGAGCTGGGGCTGTTTTGCTGCAAGAGGATGATCAGGGTATTGAACACCCTGTATCTTATTACAGTAGGAAGTTCACTCCACCTCAAAAGAACTACTCAACTATTGAGAAAGAGCTTTTGGCCTTGATTTTGGGTTTACAGCATTTTTCATTTTATTTGTGTTCTGGTTTTGACCCCATAGTCATTTATACCGATCATAACCCACTGAAATTCCTTAGTAAGTTTAAAGATAAAAATCAGAGATTGACAAGATGGAGTCTACTTCTTCAGGAGTATTCATTAGACATACAACATATCAAGGGGAAAGAAAATGTTATTGCAGATTGCTTATCTAGACTTTAGACAGATTGTTTTAGAGTAATAAGAAATTTCCTTTGTAATTTTTTTTTTTTTTTGGGGGGGGAGGTGTTACATAGCCTATGATTTCATCATCCTTTGTATAATTCTAACGTACAGTATGCTGCATGTTTGATCACGATTCGCCTCGTGGCTTCCATAGTGACCAAGCTTCCGTGTTCTACCTTACTCCCCCCTTCTCCTCCCTTATAGTAGAGTAAGTCGTTCTTTCTATTGTTCAGAGCAGGAGTGTCAACCCTTTGTCCCCTATGGCATCATTTGCGCGTCCTTCTTACAAGTTGTATCAAGCTCTGCCGGCCCCTATATAATAAGCTCAGTTTTTGCATTAATTGCCACTTAGATCTACTCCTCATTTTGTTCACATCTCTGTCCTCCCCTGTACAGTTGTTATTATTGTGAGTGCTCAGGAAGTCTCCAACCATGTAGCAGCTGTGTAATTTGAGTATAAGTGTTATTATATTTTTTTTTCTTATACTGTATAGTATAAGGTGTTAATTCGTAGGCCTAGTGAGGTTTTTGTGATTTGTGTGTTTTAGGTGTCAGCCATTAGTAATGATATTTTGTATCTGTAATAAAATATCTTGCATTCACTGAGCATTATCCGGTTTTCTCTTTTTATCAGGGCTGACTTAGATAAATTTATACTTGCTAATTTCGTGTTAATAGAGGCTATTGCAGTTAACCATATATTTAACCTGTTTTTTGCCATTACATTATCCTTATGAGTCCTGAATGTTTAGTTGTTAGTTTGAGCATTAAACTTTAACTTGTAATTTTACCTAACTCTTTTGTTTTGAACTTGGAACTTTGCGGGACAGTGGTGATTTTGGTGTTCTCACTTGAAGTGTTCATTATCTATCTCTGTTCCGTAACATAAATTTGGCGACCTCTTATCAAGATATTCAGGATATTATCGTAAGGATATTGCTTGATATTTTGTGACTGTGATTTATTCATGATGTCTACTATTACTACGCTTGATGAAGCCAAAGATTTTTTGTCAAATGTGCAAACAGTGTGTGATGTAGAAAACAGAACAAAGAATGAACTTAAGCTTGTTGCTCAACAATTGGGAATTGCTGCTCGCTCTCATCATTCTAAAGATCAAATTGCTGGCATGATTAATAAAAGCTTGTTTGATGTAACTCCTCCAGATGATCAAAAGCAGATTGAAATAGCTAAGTTACAGCTAGCCCTGCAGGAGGCTCGTGTTAAGGAGGCTGAGTTTCAGGCAAATGCTAAGGAGGCTGAGTCTCAGGCTCGTATTCAGGAGGCACAGGCACAGGCTCAGGCACAAATTGAACTAGCTAGGATTCAGGCAGACCATGAGTATCGCATGAAACAAGGTGGAACTGGATCATCTAGCTCTGATGATTTTGATGTGGCTAAAAATGTTAAACTTGTCCCTCCTTTTAATGAATCTTATTTAACAAAGTATTTTCAGTTGTTTGAGAGGGTAGCTACAGGTTTTAATTGGCCCAAAAAGTATTTGCCAGTACTCCTTCACTCTGTTCTCACCGGTAAAGCTCAAGTAACTTATGCATCTTTGCCTCAGGATCAATCTGATAAATATGATGTAGTTAAGAGCTTGATTCTTAAGGCCTATGAGCTTGTTCCTGAAGCCTATAGTGTAAAATTTAGGACAACTTATAAGCAAGATAAGCAATCCCATGTTGAGTATGCAAAAATCAAAGAAGATCTGTTAGAGCAGTGGTTAAATTCTAAGAATGTGGATTCTGATTTTGATAAATTTAAGCAGATGATTTTGCTGGAGGACTTCAAAAGGTGTATTAATCATGACGTAAGCCTATATCTTCATGAGAGAAGAATAGATAATTTGTCTGATGCTGCAGTTTTAGCTGATGAATATGTTCTCACTCACAAGAGATATTCTAGAGAAAAAAGGAAAGCTGAGAGTAAGTATGTTGCCTCTACTCAGAGTACAGGTAACAGGAAAGAGAATAAAGATGATGTTTCTCAGGAAGTAAATACCAGCTTCACCTCTAGATTTCAGAAACGTAAATGTACTTATTGTAGTAAGCTTGGTCATACTACAGAGAAATGTTTCAGTAGACAGCGTGATGTGAACAAAAAGGAGTCTTTAAATATTCAGTCAATTGGTCTAGTGTCCACCCTTGAGAGTTCCCAGAATTCTTTAACTGAGTTAACTGAACCTGCTTTGAGAGGTAAATTAAATTCTCATGATAAAGCTCCTCTTTTGAGCAGTAACGTGGGTGACACTCTCAAGAGTTCATGTGCTAATTTCCTGTCGGATGGTTTTGTCAGTCCTCTGGACAGTAATAACAGGAAATCAGTTAAAATATATCGTGATACAGGTGCTTGCCAATCCCTTATGCTGACCAGTGTTCTAGGCTCTAATGTTAATTCCTCTGATGAAACTGTAATCTTACAAGGTGTAGGGAATAATTACTTCTCTGTCCCTCTGTGCAGAGTGAATTTAGAGTCTGGTTTTGTTAATGGTTCCGTTATGGTTGGGTTGGTTGAGACACTCCCAATGTCAGGTGTAACTTTCTTACTTGGAAATGATATAGGTGGAAGTCAAGTGTGTCCAGCTCCTCAGTTGCCTAGTGAGCCAGTGGCTGCGACCCAGGATTGTGATGTCCCTGACGTGTTCTCTGCATGTGCTGTCACTAGGGCTAAGTCTAAAGTTACTGGTGACTTAGAGGATAATGATGATGATGATGTTATCCTAGCTGACACTTTTCTTGCTAATTTGGACCACTCACCAGATGAGGCAGTACCCCGTAGTGTTGATAATTTGTCTCGTCAAGAGTTGGTTGAGTTGCAGGTTGCTGACCCTGAGTTGAAAGGTCTAGCTAACTCTGCTTGCAGTGAGGAAAGTCAGCCGGTGCTTCTACTTGTTATTATGTAAAGTCAGGAGTACTTATGAGGAAGTGGAGACCCCCAACAGCATCGGCCGACTGTGACTGGGAGGTTGTACATCAAGTTGTCATCCCTCGTGTTTGTAGGCTGGATATCATTAGAGTGGCTCATGATTCCAGTTTGGCAGGACACCTTGGAGTGAGGAAGACTGTGGCACGCATTTTGAAACACTTCTACTGGCCAGGTATCTTCAGAGATGTTTCCTGGTATTGTAAGTCTTGTCACACCTGTCAAGTTGTGGGGAAGTGTAATCAGACCGAAAAGGTTGCACCTCTAGTTCCCATTCCTCCTTTTGAGGCGCCATTCACCCGTGTGTTGGTGGATATTGTGGGCCCTCTTCCTAAGACTTCTTCAGGATTTTCTTATGTGTTGACCCTGATTGATATGGCTACTCGTTATCCTGAAGCCATTCCACTTAGAAATATCTCAGCAAAGAACGTGGTTAAGGAAATGCTAGGGTTCTTCACAAAGTTTGGTCTACCCAAGGAGGTACAGTCAGACCGGGGAAGTAATTTCATGTCAAATGTTTTCAAGCAGTCTCTGAAAGAGTTGGGCATCACCCAGATCACGTCTTCAGCTTATCATCCCCAGACCCAAGGAGCGTTGGAGAGATATCATCAAACACTCAAATCGATGCTCAAGAAATACTGTTCGGAACATCAGAAAGACTGGGATAAAGGTCTTCCATTCGTTGTATTTGCCGCAAGAGAATCTCCAAATGAATCACTGGGCTTCTCACCCTTTGAACTACTGTTTGGCCATGAAGTAAGAGGACCCCTTAAGCTACTCAAGGAATGCTGGCTGTCGGAGGAAGATGACGTCAACCTGCTGGAGTATGTGATGAAGTTCAAAGAACGGCTGTCCACTGCTTTACAGCTGGCGAGAGAGAATTTAGGAGCTGCTCAGGAGAAGATGAAGACTTGGTATGATAAGAAGTCCAGGTTACGCCACTTTCAGCCAGGAGATCAGGTTTTGATTCTGCTACCAGTGCATGGGCAACTTCTTCAAGCCAAGTTTAGTGGTCCTTATTTCGTGGAGAAGAAACTCAGTGATGTCAACTATGTCATCGCCACACCAGATCGTAGAAAGAACAAGCAACTTTGTCACATCAACATGCTAAAGTTATATCACAGGCGGGACGAAAATAACCCAGTCTGCACTGTCGCTGTTCCACCCGAGTCTGCAAGTGAAGTTCTCCCATGCAGCATGAGCCTGAGTGATAGTTTGGGGAAGAATCCTGATATCATGAATGATCTCCAGACTAAGCTTTCTCATCTAGCTCCCGAGGAAAGGCAGGAGTTTTCGGCATTACTGCAGGAGTACCCGCAAGTGTTCCGTGAAACTCCAGGAAGAACCACTGTGTTGATGCATGATGTCGATGTTGGAGACGCAAAGCCAATTATACTGCCTCCTTACGGTGTGAACCCAGTGAAATTTCCTCTCATCCAGAAGGAGCTTGGCTACCTGTTGGACCACAAGATGATTGAGCCCTGTCAGAGCGAGTGGAGTTCTCCTGTCACTCTAGTCCCTAAGCCAGGTGGATCATAGCGGCTTTGCATTGACTACAGACGTGTTAATCAGATAACCAAAACAGACACTTACCCTCTCCCTCGCGTGGAAGATTGCATAGACAAAATCGGAAAGGCTAGGTACAAAAGTAAGTTTGATTTGTTAAAGGGATACTGGCAAGTACCTATGACTGAACGTGCTAGGGAGATCTCATGTTTTGTAACACTAGGAAAGACTTTTGCATGTTCTCTAATGCCATATGGTATGAAGAATACACCAGCCACTTTTCAGAAGCTCATGAATGTTGTAACAGAAGGTTTGGCAGGGTGTGTTGTTTATATTGATGATGTATTAATCTTCAGTGACAACTGGAAAGATCACCTATGTCATGTCTGTAAATTTCTTGAGCGTTTGGTTCAGGCTAATCTTGTAGCTAATTTATCAAAGTGTGAGTTTGGTCAAGCTAAAGTTCAGTACCTTGGGTACGTAATTGGTGATGGACATGTTGCACCACCAGGAGCTAAGGTTCAGGTTATAAGTGATCTTCCCAGACCTAAAAGTAGGAAAGAACTACAAAGATATTTGGGAATGGTAGGTTATTACAGGAGATTTGTTCTTAACTTTTCAATTCTTGTATCACCACTTATAGACCTACTGAAAAAAGGAGTTAAATTTGTCTGGACCGATAACTGTGAATCCTCTTTCAGCAAGCTTAAAGCTATCCTATTAAGTCAGCCAGTGCTCACTACTCCAAATTTTGCTAAGCCTTTTAAGATGGCAGTTGACGCAAGTGATACAGGAGCTGGGGCTGTTTTGCTGCAAGAGGATGATCAGGGTATTGAACACCCTGTATCTTATTACAGTGAGAAGTTCACTCCACCTCAAAAGAACTACTCAACTATTGAGAAAGAGCTTTTGGCCTTGATTTTGGGTTTACAGCATTTTTCATTTTATTTCTGTTCTGGTTTTGACCCCATACTTATTTATACCGATCATAACCCACTGAAATTCCTTAGTAAGTTTAAAGATAAAAATCAGAGATTGACAAGATGGAGTCTACTTCTTCAGGAGTATTCATTAGACATACAACATATCAAGGGGAAAGAAAATGTTATTGCAGATTGCTTATCTAGACTTTACACAGATTGTTTTAGAGTAATAAGAAATTTCCTTGTAAATTTCTTTTTTTTTTTTTTTTTTTTGTGGGGAGGTGTTACATAGCCTATGATTTCATCATCCTTTGTATAATTCTAACGTACAGTATGCTGCATGTTTGATCACGATTCGCCTCGTGGCTTCCATAGTGACTAGGCTTGCGTGTTTTACCTCATTCCCCCCTTCCTCCCTTATAGTAGAGTAAGTCGTTCTTTCTGTTGTTCAGAGCAGGAGTGTCAACTCATTGACCCCTATGGCTTCATTTGCGCGTCCTTCTTACAAGTTGTATCAAGCTCTGCCGGCCCCTATATAATAAGCTCAGTTTTTGCATTAATTGCCACTTAGATCTACTCCTCATTTTGCTCACATCTCTGTCCTCCCCTGTACAGTTGTTATTATTGTGAGTGCTCAGGAAGTCTCCAACCATCTAGCAGCTGTGTAATTTGAGTATAAGTGTTATTATATTTTTTTTCTTATACCGTATAGCATAAGGTGTTAATTCGTAGGCCTAGTGAGGTTTTTGTGATTTGTGGAGTTTTTGATGTCCGCCCTTGTTAATAATATTTTTTATCTGTAATAAAATATCTTGCATTCACTGAGCATTATCCGGTTTTCTCATTTTATCAGGGCTGACTTAGATAAATTTTCACTTGCTAATTTCGTGTTAATAGAGGCTATTGTGGTTAACCATATATTTAACCTGTTTTTTGCCATTCCATTATCCTTATGAGTCCTGGATGTTTAGTTGTTAGTTTGAGCATTAAACTTTAACTTGTAATTTTACCTAACTCTTTTGTTTTGAACCTGGAACTTTGCGGGACAGTGGTGATTTTGGTGTTCTCACTTGAAGTGTTCATTATCTATCTCTGTTCCGTAACATAAATTTGGCGACCTCTTATCAAGATATTCAGGATATTATCATAAGGATATTGCTTGATATTTTGTGACTGTGATTTATTCATGATGTCTACTATTACTACGCTTGATGAAGCCAAAGATTTTTTGTCAAATGTGCAAACAGTGTGTGATGTAGAAAACAGAACAAAGAATGAACTTAAGCTTGTTGCTCAACAATTGGGAATTGCTGTTCGCTCTCATCATTCTAAAGATCAAATTGTTGGCATGATTAATAAAAGCTTGTTTGATGTAACTCCTCCAGATGAGCAAACGCAGATTGAAATAGCTAAGTTACAGCTAGCCCTGCAGGAGGCTCGTGTTAAGGAGGCTGAGGTTCAGGCAAAGGAGGCGTAGATTCAGGCACGTGCTAAGGAGGCTGAGTCTCAGGCTCGTATTCAAGAGGCACAAATTGAAATTGCTAGGATTTAGGCAAGAGTATTGCATGAAACAAGGTGGAACTGAATCATCTAGCTCTGATGATTTTGATGTGGCTAAAAATGTTAAACTTGTCCCTTCTTTTAATGAATCTTATTTAACAAAGTTTTTTTAGTTGTTTGAGAGGGTAGCTACATGTTTTAATTGGCCCAAAAAGTTTTGGACAGTACTCCTTCACTCTGTTCTCGCCGGTAAAGCTCAAGTAACTTATGCATCTTTGCCTCAGGATCAATCTGATAAATATGATGTAGTTAAGAGCTTGACTCTTAAGGCCTATGAGCTTGTTCCTGAAGCCTATAGTGTCAAATTTAGGACAACTTATAAGCAAGATAAGCAATCCCATGTTGAGTATGCAAAAATCAAAGAAGATCTGTTAGAGCAGTGGTTAAATTCTAAGAATGTGGATTCTGATTTTGATAAATTTAAGCAGATGATTTTGCTGGAGGACTTCAAAAGGTGTATTAATCATGACGTAAGCCTATATCTTCATGAGAGAAGAATAGATAATTTGTCTGATGCTGCAGTTTTAGCTGATGAATATGTTCTCACTCACAAGAGATATTCTAGAGAAAAAAGGAAAGCTGAGAGTATGTTGCCTCTACTCAGAGTACAGGTAACAGGAAAGAGAATAAAGATGATGTTTCTCAGGAAGTAAATACCAGCTTCACATCTAGATTTCAGAAACGTAAATGTACTTATTGTAGTAAGCTTGGTCATACTACAGAGAAATGTTTCAGTAGACAGCGTGATGTGAACAAAAAGGAGTCTTTAAATATTCAGTCAATTGGTCTAGTGTCCACCCTTGAGAGTTCCCAGAATTCTTTAACTGAGTTAACTGAACCTGCTTTGAGGGGTAAATTAAATTCTCATGATGAAGCTCCTCTTTTGAGCAGTAACGTGGGTGACACTCTCAAGAGTTCATGTGCTAATTTCCTGTCTGATGGTTTTGTCAGTCCTCTGGACAGTAATGACAGGAAATCAGTTAAAATATATCGTGATACAGGTGCTTGCCAATCCCTTATGCTGACCAGTGTTCTAGGCTCTAATGTTAATTCCTCTGATGAAACTGTAATCTTACAAGGTGTAGAGAATAATTACTTCTCTGTCCCTCTGTGCAGAGTGAATTTAGAGTCTGGTTTTGTTAATGGTTCCGTTATGGTTGGGTTGGTTGAGACACTCCCAATGTCAGGTGTAACTTTCTTACTTGGAAATGATATAGGTGGAAGTCAAGTGTGTCCAGCTTCTCAATTGTCTAGTGAGCCAGTGGCTGCGACCCAGGATTGTGATGTCCCTGACGTGTTCTCTGCATGTGCTGTCACTAGGGCTAAGTCTAAAGTTACTGGTGACTTAGAGGATGATGATGATGATGATGTTATCCTAGCTGACACTTTTCTTGCTAATTTGGACCACTCACCAGATGAGGCAGTACCACGTAGTGTTGATAATTTGTCTCGTCAAGAGTTGGTTGAGTTGCAGGTTGCTGACCCTGAGTTGAAAGGTCTAGCTAACTCTGCTTGCAGTGAGGAAAGTCAGCTGGTGCTTCTACTTGTTATTATGTAAAGTCAGGAGTACTGATGAGGAAGTGGAGACCATCAACAGCATCAGCCGACTGTGAATGGGAGGTTGTTCATCAAGTTGTCATCCCTCGTGTTTGTAGGCAGGATATCATTAGAGTGGCTCATGATTCCAGTCTGGCAGGACACCTTGGAGTGAGGAAGACTGTGGCACGCATTTTGAAACACTTCTACTGGCCAGGTATCTTCAGAGATGTTTCCTGGTATTGTAAATCTTGTCACCTGTCAAGATGTGGAGAAGTGTAATCAGACCGAAAAGTTTGCACCTCAAGTTCCCATTCCTCCTTTTGAGGCGCCTTTCACCCGTGTGTTGGTGGATATTGTGAGCCCTCTTCCTAAGACTTCTTCAGGATTTTCTTATGTGTTGACCCTGATTGATATGGCTACTCGTTATCCAGAAGCCATTCCACTTAGAAATATCTCAGCAAAGAATGTGGTTAAGGAAATGCTAGGGTTCTTCAAAAAGTTTGGTCTACCCAAGGAGGTACAGTCAGACCGGGGAAGTAATTTCAAGTCAAATGTTTTCAAGCAGTTTCCGAAAGAGTTGGGCATCACCCAGATCACGTCTTCAGCTTATCATCCCCAGACCCAAGGAGCGTTGGAGAGATATCATCAAACACTCAAATTGATGCTCAAGAAATACTGTTCGGAACATCAGAAAGACTGGGATAAAAGTCTTCCATTCGTTGTATTTGCCGCAAGAGAATCTCCAAATGAATCACTGGGCTTCTCACCCTTTGAACTACTGTTTGGCCATGAAGTAAGAGGACCCCTTAAGCTACTCAAGGAATGCTGGCTGTCGGAGGAAGATGACGTCAACCTGCTGGATTATGTGATGAAGTTCAAAGAACGGCTGTCCACTGCTTTACATCTGGCGAGAGAGAATTTAGGAGCTGCTCAGGAGAAGATGAAGACTTGGTATGATAAGAAGTCCAAGTTACGCCACTTTCAGCCAGGAGATCAGGGTTTGATTCTGCTACCGGTGCATGGGCAACTTCTTCAAGCCAAGTTTAGTGGTCCTTATTTCGTGGAGAAGAAACTCAGTGATGTCAACTATGTCATCGCCACACCAGATCGTAGAAAGAACAAGCAACATTGTCACATCAACATGCTAAAGTTATATCACAGGCGGGACGAAAATAACCCAGTCTCCACTGTAGCTGTTCCAACCGAGTCTGCAAGTGAAGCTCTCCCATGCAGCATGAGCCTGTGTGATACTTTGGGGAAAATCCTGGTATCATGAATGATCTCCAGACTAAGCTTTCTCATCTAGCTCCCGAGGAAAGGCAGGAGTTTTCAGCATTACTGCAGGAGTACCCGCAAGTGTTCCGTGCCACTCCGTAAAGAACCACTATGTTGATGCATGATGTCGATGTTGGAGATGCAAAGCCAATTAAACTGCCTCCTTACGGTGTGAACCCAGTGAAATTTCCTCTCATCCAGAAGGAACTTTAATACCTGTTGGACCACAAGATGATTGAGCCCCGTCAGAACGAGTGGAGTTCTCCTGTCACTCTAGTCCCTAAGCCAGGTGGATCACAGCGGCTTTGCATCGACTACAGACGTGTTAATCAGATAACCAAAACAGACACCCTCTCCCTCGCGTGGAAGATTGCATAGACAAGATCGGAAAGGGTAGGTACAAAAGTAAGTTTGATTTGTTAAAGGGATACTGGCAAGTACCTATGACTGAACGTGGTAGGGAGATCTTATGTTTTGTAACACTAGGAAAGACTTTTGCATGTTCTGTAATGCCATATGGTATGAAGAATGCACCAGCTACTTTTCAGAAGCTCATGAATCTTGTAACAGAGGGTTTGGCAGGATGTGACCCTAGAGGACCATCGGCTCTGGGTCACGGAGGGCTCTTGCTCTGCAAAATGGTATGCTACTGCCACGTCGTATTCCCTCCTGTTGCCCCCCCAAGGACTTCCTAACTTTATTGTAGTCCGACTTCGAAGATTGCGTCTTGGGTTTCCTTGCTACAAGCAAATT
Source organism: Coenobita brevimanus (assembly GCF_032717465.1). NCBI lineage: Eukaryota > Metazoa > Arthropoda > Malacostraca > Decapoda > Coenobitidae > Coenobita > Coenobita brevimanus. The sequence goes on along the minus strand of NW_027644740.1, from coordinate 21,019 downwards.
GTGGGTATGGAGCCAGACCCATGTGAACATTGCTTGGCCAGCTGTGAGGAGCCCCTTCTTCATTATCTTCTGGACTGCCCAGCCACCACCAGGCTCAGGTCTGGGCTCGACTCGGCCCTAGCCCGATCTGGTGATGTCTTTAGGGACGCTGCTGGCATTGTTGCCCATGCTCCATTAAATATATTACTTAGTATGGTCAGGGATTACCCTCCACCTCGCTAAAGCAAGTTCGCGCAAGTAGTGCGCACCTCTGACGGGCTCTCTGTTTGCCCGTGTCCCAGGAAACTGGGACGAATATCCCACAAACAAACAAACAGGCAGGATGTGTTGTTTATATTGATGTATTAATCTTCAGTGACAACTGGAAAGATCACCTATGCCATGTCAGTAAATTTCTTGAGCGTTTGGTTCAGGCTAATCTTGTAGCTAATTTATCAAAGTGTGAGTTTGGTCAAGCTAAAGTTCAGTACCTTGGGTACGTAATTGGTGATGGACATGTTGCACCACCAGGAGCTAAGGTTCAGGTTATAAGTGATCTTCCCAGACCTAAAAGTAGGAAAGAGCTACAAAGATTTTTGGAAATGGTAGATTATTACAGGAGATTTGTTCTTAACTTTTGAATTCTTGTATCACCACTTGCAGACCTACTGAAAAAGGGAGTTAAATTTGTCTGGACCGATAACTGCGAATCCTCTTTCAGCAAACTTAAAGCTATCCTATTAACTCAGCCAGTGCTCGCTACTAAAAATTTTGCTAAGCCTTTTAAGATGGTTGTTGACGCAAGTGATACAGGAGCTGGGGCTGTTTTGCTGCAAAAGGATGATCAGGGTATTGAACACCCTCCATCTTATTACAGTAAGAAGTTCACTCCACCTCAAAAGAACTACTCAACTATTGAGAAAGAGCTTTTGGCCTTGATTTTGGGTTTACAGCATTTTTCATTTTATTTGTGTTCTGGTTTTGACCCCATAGTCATTTATACCGATCATAACCCACTGAAATTCCTTAGTAAGTTTAAAGATAAAAATCAGAGATTGACAAGATGGAGTCTACTTCTTCAGGAGTATTCATTAGACATACAACATATCAAGGGGAAAGAAAATGTTATTGCAGATTGCAAATCTAGACTTTAGACAGATTGTTTTAGAGTAATAAGAAATTTCCTTTGTAAATTTTTTTTTTTTTTTTTTTTGTGGGGAGGTGTTACATAGCCTATGATTTCATCATCCTTTGTATAATTCTAACGTTCAGTATGCTGCATGTTTGATCACGATTCGCCTGCTGGCTTCCATAGTGACTAGGCTTGCGTGTTTTACCTCACTCCCCCCTTCTACCCTTATAGTAGAGTAAGTCGTTCTTTCTGTTGTTCAGAGCAGGAGTGTCAACTCTTTGACCCCTATGGCTTCATTTGCGCGTCCTTCTTACAAGTTGTATCAAGCTCTGCCGGCCCCTATATAATAAGCTCAGTTTTTGCATTAATTGCCACTTAGATCTACTCCTCATTTTGCTCACATCTCTGTCCTCCCCTGTACAGTTGTTATTATTGTGAGTGCTCAGGAAGTCTCCAACCATCTAGCAGCTGTGTAATTTGAGTATGTTTTATTATATTTTTTTTCTTATACCGTATAGCATAAGGTGTTAATTCGTAGGCCTAGTGAGGTTTTTGTGATTCGTGTGTTTTAGGTGTCAGCCATTAGTAATGATATTTTATATCTGTAATAAAATATCTTGCATTCACTGAGCATTATCCGGTTTTCTCATTTTATCAGGGCTGACTTAGATAAATATACACTTGCTAATTTCGTGTTAATAGAGGCTATTGCAGTTAACCATATATTTAACCTGTTTTTTGCAATTAAATTATCCTTATGAGTCCTGAATGTTTAGTTGTTAGTTTGAGCATTAAACTTTAACTTGTAATTTTACCTAACTCTTTTGTTTTGAACCTGGAACTTTGCGGGACAGTGGTGATTTTGGTGTTCTCACTTGAAGTTTTCATTATCTATCTCTGTTCCGTAACATAAATTTGGCGACCTCTTATCAAGATATTCAGGATATTATCATAAGGATATTGCTTGATATTTTGTGACTGTGATTTATTCATGATGTCTACTATTACTACGCTTGATGAAGCCAAAGATTTTTTGTCAAATGTGCAAACAGTGTGTGATGTAGAAAACAGAACAAAGAATGAACTTAAGCTTGTTGCTCAACAATTGGGAATTGCTGTTCGCTCTCATCATTCTAAAGATCAAATTGTTGGCATGATTAATAAAAGCTTGTTTGATGTAACTCCTCCAGATGAGCAAACGCAGATTGAAATAGCTAAGTTACAGCTAGCCCTGCAGGAGGCTCGTGTTAAGGAGGCTGAGTTTCAGGCAAAGGAGGCGTAGATTCAGGCACGTGCTAAGGAGGCTGAGTCTCAGACTCGTATTCAGCAGGCACAAATTGAAATTGCTAGGATTCAGGCAGACCTTGAGTATTGGGAGAAAGAAGATGGAACTGGATCATCTAGCTCTGATGATTTTGATATGGCTAAAAATGTTAAACTTGTCACTTCTTTTAATGAATCTTATTTAACAAAGTATTTTCAGTTGTTTGAGAGGCTAACCACAGGATTTAATTGGCCCAAAAAGTATTGGCCAGTATTCCATCACACTGTTCTCAACGGTAAAGCTCAAGTAACTTATGCATCTTTGCCTCAGGATCAATCTGATAAATATGATGTAGTTAAGAGCTTGATTCTTAAGGCCTATGAGCTTGTTCCTGAAGCCTATAGTGTAAAATTTAGGACAACTTATAAGCAAGATAAGCAATCCCATGTTGAGTATGCAAAAATCAAAGAAGATCTGTTAGAGCAGTGGTTAAATTCTAAGAATGTGGATTCTGATTTTGATAAATTTAAGCAGATGATTTTGCTGGAGGACTTCAAAAGGTGTATTAATCATGACGTAAGCCTATATCTTCATGAGAGAAGAATAGATAATTTGTCTGATGCTGCAGTTTTAGCTGATGAATATGTTCTCACTCACAAGAGATATTCTAGAGAAAAAAGGAAAGCTGAGAGTAGGTATGTTGCCTCTACTCAGAGTACAGGTAACAGGAAAGAGAATAAAGATAATGTTTCTCAGGAAGTAAATACCAGCTTCACATCTAGATTCCAGAAACGTAAATGTACTTATTGTAGTAAGCTAGGTCATACTACAGAGAAATGTTTCAGTAGACAGCGTAATGTGAACAAAAAGGAGTCTTTAAATATTCAGTCAATTGGTCTAGTGTCCACCCTTGAGAGTTCCCAGAATTTTTTAACTGTGTTAACTGAACCTGCTTTGAGGGGTAAATTAAATTCTCATGATGAAGCTCCTCTTTTGAGCAGTAACGTGGGTGACACTCTCAAGAGTTCATGTGCTAATTTCCTGTCTGATGGTTTTGTCAGTGCTCTGGACAGTAATGAGAGGAAATCAGTTAAAATATATCGTGATACAGGTGCTTGGCTATCCCTTATGCTGACCAGTGTTCTAGGCTCTAATGTTAGTTCCTCTGATGAAACTGTAATCTTACAAGGTGTAGAGAATAATTACTTCTCTGTCCCTCTGTGCAGAGTGAATTTAGAGTCTGGTTTTGTTAATGGTTCCGTTATGGTTGGGTTGGTTGAGACACTCCCAATGTCAGGTGTAACTATCTTACTTGGAAATGATATAGGTGAAAGTCAAGTGTGTCCACCTCCTCAGTTGTCTAGTGAGCCAGTGGTTGCGACCCAGGATTGTGATGTCCCTGACGTGTTCTCTGCATGTGCTGTCACTAGGGCTAAGCGTTACTAGTGACTTAGAGGATGATGATGATGATGATGTTATCCTAGCTGACACTTTTCTTGCTAATTTGGACCACTCACCAGATGAAGTAGTACCCCGTGGTGTTGATAATTTGTCTCGTCAAGAGTTAGTTGAGTTGCAGGTTGCTGACCCTGAGATGAAAGGTCTAGCTAACTCTGCTTGCGGTGAGGAAAGTCAGCTGGTGCTTCTACTTGTTATTATGTAAAGTCAGGAATACTTATGAGGAAGTGGAGACCCCCAATAGCATCAGCCGACTGTGAATGGGAGGTTGTACATCAAGTTGTCATCCCTCGTGTTTGTAGGCAGGATATCATTAGAGTGGCTTATGATTCCAGTTTGGCAGGACACCTTGCAGTGAGGAAGACTGTGGCACGCATTTTGAAACACTTCTACTGGCCAGGTATCTTCAGAGATGTTTCCTGGTATTGTAAGTCTTGTCACACCTGTCAAGATGTGGAGAAGTGTAATCATACCGAAAAGGTTGCACCTCTAGTTCCCATTCCTCCTTTTGTGGCGCCTTTCACCCGTGTGTTGGTGAATATTGTGGGCCCTCTTCCTAAAACTTCTTCAGCATTTTCTTATGTGTTGACCATGATTGATATGGCTACTCGTTATCCTGAAGCCATTGCACTTAGAAATATCTCAGCAAAGAATGTGGTTAATGAAATGCTAGGGTTCTTCACAAAGTTTGGTCTACCCAAGGAGGTACAGTCAGACCGGGGAAGTAATTTCATGTCAAATGTTTTCAAGCAGTCTCTGAAAGAGTTGGGCATCACCCAGATCACGTCTTCAGCTTATCATCCCCAGACCCAAGGAGCGTTGGAGAGATATCATCAAACACTCAAATTGATGCTCAAGAAATACTGTTCGGAACATCAGAAAGACTGGGATAAAAGTCTTCCATTCGTTGTATTTGCCGCAAGAGAATCTCCAAATGAATCACTGGGCTTCTCACCCTTTGAACTACTGTTTGGCCATGAAATAAGAGGACCCCTTAAGCTACAGAAGGAATGCTGGCTGTCGGGGGATGATGACGTCAACCTGCTGAAGTATGTGATGAAGTTCAAAGAACGGCTGTCCACTGCTTTACAGCTGGCGAGAGAGAATTTAGGAGCTGCTCAGGAGAAGATGAAGACTTGGTATGATAAGAAGTCCAGGTTACACCACTTTCAGCCAGGAGATCAGGTTTTGATTCTGCTACCGGTGCATGGGCAACTTCTTCAAGCCAAGTTTAGTGGTCCTTATTTCGTGGAGAAGAAACTCAGTGATGTCAACTATGTCATCGCCACACCAGATCGTAGAAAGAACAAGCAACATTGTCACATCAACATGCTAAAGTTATATCACAGGCGGGACGAAAATAACCCAGTCTGCACTGTAGCTGTTCCACCCGAGTCTGCAAGTGAAGTTCTCCCATGCAGCATGAGCCTGAGTGATACTTCGGGGAAGAATCCTGATATCATGAATGATCTCCAGACTAAGCTTTCTCATCTAGCTCCCGAGGAAAGGCAGGAGTTTTCGGCATTACTGCAGGAGTACCCGCAAGTGTTCCGTGCCACTCCGTAAGGAACCACTGTGTTGACGCATGATGTCGATGATGGAGATGCAAAGCCAATTAAACTGCCTCCTTACGGTGTGAACCCAGTGAAATTTCCTCTCATCCAAAAGGAGCTTGGATACCTGTTGGACCACAAGATGATTGAGCCCCGTCTGAGCGAGTGGAGTTCTCCTGTCACTCTAGTCCCTAAGCCAGGTGGATCACAGCGGCTTTGCATCGACTACAGACGTGTTAATCAGATAACCAAAACAGACACTTACCCTCTCCCTCGCGTGGAAGATTGCATAGACAAGATCGGAAAGGGTAGGTACAAAAGTAAGTTTGATTTGTTAAAGGGATACTGGCAAGTACCTATGACTGAACGTGCTAGGAAGATCTTATGTTTTGTAACACTAGGAAAGACTTTTGCATGTTCTGTAATGCCATATGGTATGAAGAATGCACCAGCCACTTTTCAGAAGCTCATGAATGTTGTAACAGAGGGTTTGGCAGGGTGTGTTGTTTATATTGATGATGTATTAATCTTCAGTGACAACTGGAAAGATCACCTATGCCATGTCAGTAAATTTCTTGAGCGTTTGGTTCAGGCTAATCTTGTAGCTAATTTATCAAAGTGTGAGTTTGGTCAAGCTAAAGTTCAGTACCTTGGGTACGTAATTGGTGATGGACATGTTGCACCACCAGGAGCTAAGGTTCAGGTTATAAGTGATCTTCCCAGACCTAAAAGTAGGAAAGAGCTATAAAGATTTTTGGGAATGGTAGATTATTACAGGAGATTTGTTCTTAACTTTTCAATTCTTGTATCACCACTTGCAGACCTACTGAAAAAGGGAGTTAAATTTGTCTGGACCGATAACTGTGAATCCTCTTTCAGCAAACTTAAAGCTATCCTATTAAGTCAGCCAGTGCTCACTACTCCAAATGTTGCTAAGCCTTTTAAGATGGCTGTTGACGCAAGTGATACAGGAGCTGGGGCTGTTTTGCTGCAAGAGGATGATCAGGGTATTGAACACCCTGCATCTTATTACAGTAAGAAGTTCACTCCACCTCAAAAGAACTACTCAACTATTGAGAAAGAGCTTTTGGCCTTGATTTTGGGTTTACAGCATTTTTCATTTTATTTGTGTTCTGGTTTTGACCCCATAGTCATTTATACCGATCATAACCCACTGAAATTCCTTAGTAAGTTTAAAGATAAAAATCAGAGATTGACAAGATGGAGTCTACTTCTTCAGGAGTATTCATTAGACATACAACATATCAAGGGGAAAGAAAATGTTATTGCAGATTGCTTATCTAGACTTTAGACAGATTGTTTTAGAGTAATAAGAAATTTCCTTTGTAAATTTATTTATTTTTTTTTTTTGGGGGGGAGGTGTTACATAGCCTATGATTTCATCATCCTTTGTATAATTCTAACGTACAGTATGCTGCATGTTTGATCACGATTCGCCTCGTGGCTTCCATAGTGACTAGGCTTGCGTGTTTTACCTCACTCCCCCCTTCTACCCTTATAGTAGAGTAAGTCGTTCTTTCTGTTGTTCAGAGCAGGAGTGTCAACTCTTTGACCCCTATGGCTTCATTTGCGCGTCCTTCTTACAAGTTGTATCAAGCTCTGCCGGCCCCTATATAATAAGCTCAGTTTTTGCATTAATTGCCACTTAGATCTACTCCTCATTTTGCTCACATCTCTGTCCTCCCCTGTACAGTTGTTATTATTGTGAGTGCTCAGGAAGTCTCCAACCATCTAGCAGCTGTGTAATTTGAGTATAAGTGTTATTATATTTTTTTTCTTATACCGTATAGCATAAGGTGTTAATTCGTAGGCCTAGTGAGGTTTTTGTGATTCGTGTGTTTTAGGTGTCAGCCATTAGTAATGATATTTTGTATCTGTAATAAAATATCTTGCATTCACTGAGCATTATCCGGTTTTCTCATTTTATCAGGGCTGACTTAGATAAATATACACTTGCTAATTTCGTGTTAATAGAGGCTATTGCAGTTAACCATATATTTAACCTGTTTTTTGCCATTACATTATCCTTATGAGTCCTGAATGTTTAGTTGTTAGTTTGAGCATTAAACTTTAACTTGTAATTTTACCTAACTCTTTTGTTTTGAACCTGGAACTTTGCGGGACAGTGGTGATTTTGGTGTTCTCACTTAAAGTGTTCATTATCTATCTCTGTTCCGTAACATAAATTTGGCGACCTCTTATCAAGATATTCAGGATATTATCATAAGGATATTGCTTGATATTTTGTGACTGTGATTTATTCATGATGTCTACTATTACTACGCTTGATGAAGCCAAAGATTTTTTGTCAAATGTGCAAACAGTGTGTGATGTAGAAAACAGAACAAAGAATGAACTTAAGCTTGTTGCTCAACAATTGGGAATTGCTGTTCGCTCTCATCATTCTAAAGATCAAATTGTTGGCATGATTAATAAAAGCTTGTTTGATGTAACTCCTCCAGATGAGCAAACGCAGATTGAAATAGCTAAGTTACAGCTAGCCCTGCAGGAGGCTCGTGTTAAGGAGGCTGAGTTTCAGGCAAAGGAGGCGTAGATTCAGGCACGTGCTAAGGAGGCTGAGTCTCAGGCTCGTATTCAGGAGGCACAAATTGAAATTGCTAGGATTCAGGCAGACCATGAGTATCGCATGAAACAAGGTGGAACTGGATCATCTAGCTCTGATGATTTTGATGTGGCTAAAAATGTTAAACTTGTCCCTTCTTTTAATGAATCTTATTTAACAAAGTATTTTCAGTTGTTTGAGAGGCTAACCACAGGATTTAATTGGCCCAAAAAGTATTGGCCAGTACTCCTTCACTCTGTTCTCGCCGGTAAAGCTCAAGTAACTTATGCATCTTTGCCTCAGGATCAATCTGATAAATATGATGTAGTTAAGAGCTTGATTCTTAAGGCCTATGAGCTTGTTCCTGAAGCCTATAGTGTAAAATTTAGGACAACTTATAAGCAAGATAAGCAATCCCATCTTGAGTATGCAAAAATCAAAGAAGATCTGTTAGAGCAGTGGTTAAATTCTAAGAATGTGGATTCTGATTTTGATAAATTTAAGCAGATGATTTTGCTGGAGGACTTCAAAAGGTGTATTAATCATGACGTAAGCCTATATCTTCATGAGAGAAGAATAGATAATTTGTCTGATGCTGCAGTTTTAGCTGATGAATATGTTCTCACTCACAAGAGATATTCTAGAGAAAAAAGGAAAGCTGAGAGTAAGTATGTTGCCTCTACTCAGAGTACAGGTAACAGGAAAGAGAATAAAGATGATGTTTCTCAGGAAGTAAATACCAGCTTCACATCTAGATTTCAGAAACGTAAATGTACTTATTGTAGTAAGCTTGGTCATACTACAGAGAAATGTTTCAGTAGACAGCGTGATGTGAACAAAAAGGAGTCTTTAAATATTCAGTCAATTGGTCTAGTGTCCACCCTTGAGAGTTCCCAGAATTCTTTAACTGAGTTAACTGAACCTGCTTTGAGGGGTAAATTAAATTCTCATGATGAAGCTCCTCTTTTGAGCAGTAACGTGGGTGACACTCTCAAGAGTTCATGTGCTAATTTCCTGTCTGGTGGTTTTGTCAGTCCTCTTGACAGTAATGACAGGAAATCAGTTAAAATATATCGTGATACAGGTGCTTGCCAATCCCTTATGCTGACCAGTGTTCTAGGCTCTAATGTTAATTCCTCTGATGAAACTGTAATCTTACAAGGTGTAGGGAATAATTACTTCTCTGTCCCTCTGTGGAGAGTGAATTTAGAGTCTGGTTTTGTTAATGGTTCCGTTATGGTTGGGTTGCTTGAGACACTCCCAATGTCAGGTGTAACTTTCTTACTTGGAAATGATATAGGTGGAAGTCAAGTGTGTCCAGCTCCTCAGTTGTCTAATGAGCCAGTGGCTGCGACCCAGGATTGTGATGTCCCTGACGTGTTCTCTGCATGTGCTGTCACTAGGGCTAAGTCTAAAGTTACTGGTGACTTAGAGGAAAATGATGATGATGTTATCCTAGGTGACACTTTTCTTGCTAATTTGGACCACTCACCAGATGAGGCAGTACCCCGTAGTGTTGATAATTTGTCTCGTCAAGAGTTGGTTGAGTTGCAGGTTGCTGACCCTGAGTTGAAAGGTCTAGCTAACTCTGCTTGCAGTGAGGAAAGTCAGCCGGTGCTTCTACTTGTTATTATATAAAGTTAGGAGTACTTATGAGGAAGTGGAGACCCCCAACAGCATCAGCCGACTGTGACTGGGAGGTTGTACATCAAGTTGTCATCCCTCGTGTTTGAAGGCAGGATATCATTAGAGTGGCTCATGATTCCAGTTTGGCAGGACACCTTGGAGTGAGGAAGACTGTGGCACGCATTTTGAAACACTTCTACTGGCCAGGTATCTTCAGAGATGTTTCCTGGTATTGTAAGTCTTGTCACACCTGTCAAGTTGTGGGGAAGTGTAATCAGACCGAAAAGGTTGCACCTCTAGTTCCCATTCCTCCTTTTGAGGCGCCATTCACCCTTGTGTTGGTGGATATTGTGGGCCCTCTTCTCAAGACTTCTTCAGGATTTTCTTATGTGTTGACCCTGATTGATATGGCTACTCGTTATCCTGAAGCCATTCCACTTAGAAATATCTCAGCAAAGAATGTGGTTAAGGAAATGCTAGGGTTCTTCACAAAGTTTGGTCTACCCAAGGAGGTACAGTCAGACCGGGGAAGTAATTTCATGTCAAATGTTTTCAAGCAGTCTCTGAAAGAGTTGGGCATCACCCAGATCACGTCTTCAGCTTATCATCCCCAGACCCAAGGAGCGTTGGAGAGATATCATCAAACACTCAAATTGATGCTCAAGAAATACTGTTCGGAACATCAGAAAGACTGGGATAAAGGTCTTCCATTCGTTGTATTTGCCGCAAGAGAATCTCCAAATGAATCACTGGGCTTCTCACCCTTTTAACTACTGTTTGGCCATGAAGTAAAAGGACCCCTTAAGCTACTCAAGGAATGCTGGCTGTCGGAGGAAGATGACGTCAACCTGCTGGAGTATGTGATGAAGTTCAAAGAACGGCTGTCCACTGCTTTACAGCTGGCGAGAGAGAATTTAGGAGCTGCTCAGGAGAAGATGAAGACTTGGTATGATAAGAAGTCCAGGTTACACCACTTTCAGCCAGGAGATCAGGTTTTGATTCTGCTACCGGTGCATGGGCAACTTCTTCAAGCCAAGTTTAGTGGTCCTTATTTCGTGGAGAAGAAACTCAGTGATGTCAACTATGTCATCGCCACACCAGATCGTAGAAAGAACAAGCAACGTTGTCACATCAACATGCTAAAGTTATATCACAGGCGGGACGAACATAACCCAGTCTGCACTGTAGCTGTTCCACCCGAGTCTGCAAGTGAAGTTCTCCCATGCAGCATGAGCCTGAGTGATACTTCGGGGAAGAATCCTGATATCATGAATGATCTCCAGACTAAGCTTTCTCATCTAGCTCCCGAGGAAAGGCAGGAGTTTTCGGCATTACTGCAGGAGTACCCGCAAGTGTTCCGTGCCACTACGTAAGGAACCACTGTGTTGACGCATGATGTCGATGTTGGAGACGCAAAGCCAATTAAACTGCCTCCTTACGGTGTGAACCCAGGGAAATTTCCTCTCATCCAGAAGGAGCTTGGATACCTGTTGGACCACAAGATGATTGAGCCCCGTCTGAGCGAGTGGAGTTCTCCTGTCACTCTAGTCCCTAAGCCAGGTGGATCACAGCGGCTTTGCATCGACTACAGACGTGTTAATCAGATAACCAAAACAGACACTTACCCTCTCCCTCGCGTGGAAGATTGCATAGACAAGATCGGAAAGGCTAGGTACAAAAGTAAGTTTGATTTGTTAAAGGGATACTGGCAAGTACCTATGACTGAACGTGCTAGGGAGATCTTATGTTTTGTAACACTAGGAAAGACTTTTGCATGTTCTGTAATGCCATATGGTATGAAGAATGCACCAGCCACTTTTCAGAAGCTCATGAATGTTGTAACAGAGGGTTTGGCAGGGTGTGTTGTTTATATTGATGATGTATTAATCTTCAGTGACAACTGGAAAGATCACCTATGCCATGTCAGTAAATTTCTTGAGCGTTTGGTTCAGGCTAATCTTGTAGCTAATTTATCAAAGTGTGAGTTTGGTCAAGCTAAAGTTCAGTACCTTGGGTACGTAATTGGTGATGGACATGTTGCACCACCAGGAGCAAAAGTTCAAGTTATAAGTGATCTTTCCAGACCTAAAAGTAGGAAAGAGCTACAAAGATTTTTGGGAATGGTAGGTTATTACAGGAGATTTGTTCTTAACTTTTCAATTCTTGTATCACCACTTACAGACCTACTGAAAAAGGGAGTTAAATTTGTCTGGACCGATAACTGTGAATCCTCTTTCAGCAAAATTAAAGCTATCCTATTAAGTCAGCCAGTGCTCGCTACTCCAAATTTTGCTAAGCCTTTTAAGATGGCTGTTGACGCAAGTGATACAGGAGCTGGGGCTGTTTTGCTGCAAGAGGATGATCAGGGTATTGAACATCCTGTATCTTATTACAGTAAGAAGTTCACTCCACCTCAAAAGAACTACTCAACTATTGAGAAAGAGCTTTTGGCCTTGATTTTGGGTTTACAGCATTTTTCATTTTATTTGTGTTCTAGTTTTGATCCCATAGTCATTTATACCGATCATAACCCACTGAAATTCCTTAGTAAGTATAAAGATAAATATCAGAGATTGACAAGATGGAGTCTACTTCTTCAGGAGTATTCATTAGACATACAACATTTCAAGGGGAAAGAAAATGTTATTGCAGATTGCTTATCTAGACATTAGACACATTGTTTAAGAATAATAAGAAATTTCCTTTGTAAATTTCTTTTTTTTTTTTTGTGGGGAGGTGTTACTTAGCCTATGATTTCATCATCCTTTGTATAATTCTAACGTACAGTATGCTGCATGTTTGATCACGATTCGCCTCGTGGCCTCGATAGTGACTAGGCTTTCATGTTTAACCTCACTCCCCCCTTCTTCCCTTATAGTAGAGTACGTCGTTACTTCTGTTGTTCAGAGCAGGAGTTTCAACTCTTTGACCCCTATGGCTTCATTTGCGCGTCCTTCTTATAAGTTGTATAAAGCTCTGCCAGCCCCTAATATAATGAGCTTAGTTTATGCATTCATTGCCACTTAGATCTACTCCTCATTTTGCTCACATCTCTGTCCTCCCCTGTACAGTTGTTATTATTGTGAGTGCTCAGGAAGTCTCCAACCATCTAGCAGCTGTGTAATTTGAGTATAAGTGTTATTATATTGTTTTTCTTTACTGTATAGCATAAGGTGTTAATTCGTAGGCCTAGTGAGGTTTTTGTGATTCGTGCGTTTTAGGTGTCAGCCATTAGTAATGATATTTTGTATCTGTAATAAAATATTTTGCATTCACTGAGCGTTATCCTGTTTTCTTATTTTATCTGGGCTGACACAGATAAATTTACACGCTAATTTCGTGTTAATAGATTCTATTGCAGTTAACCATATATTTAACCTGTTTTTTGCCATTACATTATCCTTATGAGTCCTGATTATTTAGTTGTTAGTTTCAGCATTAAACTTTAACTTGTAATTTTACCTAACTCTTTTGTTTTGAACCTGGAACTTTGCGGGACAGTGGTGATTTTGGTGTTCTCACTTAAAGTGTACATTATCTTTCTCTGTTCTGTAACAATATATATATATATATATATATATATATATATATATATATATATATATATATATATATATATATATATATATATATATATATTGTTACGGAATAGACAAAGATAATGTACACTTTAAGTGAGAGTACTAAAAATCACTACTGTCCCGTAAAGTTCCAGGTTCAAAACAAAAGAGTTAGGTAAAATTACAAGTTAAAGTTTACTGCTCAAACTAAGAACAAAACATTCAGGACTCATAAGGGTAATGTAATGGCAAAAAACAGGTTAAATATATGGTTAACTGCAATAGCCTCTATTAACACGAAATTACCAAGAGTAAATTTGTATGTCAGCCCTGATAAAATGACAGTACACTGGATAATGCTCAGTTAATGCAAGATAAATTATTACAGATACGAAATATTATGAACAATGGCTGACATGAAACTTTACATTAATCATAAAAACTTACTAGGCCTAAGAATTAACACCTTATGCTACACAGTACAAGAAACAATGCAATAACACTTATACTCAAATTAAACAGCTGCTAGATGGTTGGAGACTTCCTAAGCACTCACAATAATAACAATTGTACAGGGAAGGACAGAGATGTGAACAAAATGTGGAGTAGATCTAAGTGGCAATAATGCGGAGACTGAGCTCATTATATAGGGGCTGGCGGAGCTTGATGCAACTTTTAAGAAGGACGCGCAAATGAAGCCATGGGGACAAAGAGTTGACAATCCTGCTCTGAACAACAGAAAGAAAGACTTACTCTACTATAAGGGTAGAAGGGGGGAGTGAAGTAGAACACGCTAGTGATCAAACATGCAGCTTACTGTTTGTTAGAATTACACAAAGGATGATGAAATCATAGGCTATATATATATATATATATATATAGTTACATAGCCTATGATTTCATCATCCTTTGTGAAATTCTAACAAACAGTAAGCTGCATGTTTGATCACGAGCGTGTTCTACCTCACTACCCCCCTCTTCCCTAATAGTAGAGTAAGTCGTTCTTTCTGTTGTTCAGAGCAGGATTGTCAACTCTTTGTCCCCATGGCTTCATTTGCGCGTCCTTCTTACAAGTTGTATCAAGCTCTGCTGGCCCCTATATAATGAGCTCAGTCTCTGCAATATTGCCACTTAGATCTACTCCTCATTTTGTTCACATCTCTGTCCTCTCCTGTACAGTTGTTATTATTGTGAGTGCTCAGGAAGTCTCCAACAATCTAGCAGCCGTGTAAGTGTTATTATATTTTTTCTTGTACTGTGTAGCATACGGTGTTAATTCTTAGGCCTAGTAAGGTTTTTGTGATTAATGTAAAGTTTCATGTAAGCCATTGTTCATAATATTTCGTATCTGTAATAATATATTTTGCATTCACTGAGTATTATCTGGTATTTTCATTTTATCAGGGCGAACTTAGATAAATTTACTCATGCTAATTTCGTGTTAATAGAGGCTATTGCAGTTAGTCATATATTTAACCTGTTTTTTGCCTTTACATTATCCTTATGAGTCCTGAATGTATTGTTGTTAGTTTCAGGATTAAACTTTAACTTGTAATTTTACCTAACTCTTTTGTTTTGAACCTGGAACTTTACGGGACAGTAGTGATTTTTAGTATTCTCATGTAAAGTGTACATTATCTTTCTCTGTTCCGTAACATAAATTTGGCAACCTCTTATCAGGATATTCAGGATATTATCGTAAGGATATTGCTTGATATTTTGTGACTGTGATTTATTCATGATGTCTACTATTACTACGCTTGATGAAGCCAAAGATTTTTTGTCAAATGTGCAAACGGTGTATGATGTAGAAAACAGAACAAAGATTGAACTTAAGCTTGTTGCTCAACAATTGGGAATTGCTGTTCGCTCTCATCATTCTAAAGATCAAATTGTTGACATGATTCATGAAAGCTTCTTTAATGTAACTCCTCCAAATGAGCAAACGCAGATTGAATTAGCTAAGTTACAGCTAGTCCTGCAGGAGGGTCGTGCTAAGGAGGCTGAATTTCAGGCAAAAGCTAAGGAGGCTATGGCACAAGATGAAATTGCTAGGATTCAGGCAGACCATGAGTATCGCATGAAACAAGGTGGAACTGGATCATCTAGCTCTGATGATTTTGATGTGGCTAAAAATGTTAAACTTGTCCCTCCTTTTAATGAATCTTATTTAACAAAATATTTTCAGTTGTTTGAGAGAGTAGCTACAGGTTACAATTGGCCCAAAGAGTATTGGCCAGTACTCCTTCAAACTGTTCTCAATGGTAAAGCTCAAGTAACTTATGCATCTGTGCCTCAGGATCAATCTGATAATTATGATGTAGTTAAGAGCTTGATTCTTAAGGTCTATGAGCTTGTTCCTGAAGCCTACAGAGTAAAATTTAGGACAACTTATAACCAAGAAAAGCAATCCCATGTTGAGTATGCAAAAATCAAGGAAGATCTGTTAGAGCAGTGGTTAAATTCTAAGAATGTGGATTCTGATTCTGGTAAATTTAAGCACATGATTTTGCTGGAGGACTTCAAAAGGTGTGTTAATAAAGATGTAAGCCTATATCTTGATGAGAAAAGATAGATAATTTGTCTGATGCTGCAGTTTTAGCTGATGAGTATGTTCTCTCTCACAAGAGATATTCTAGAGAAAAAAGGAAAGCTGAGAGTAAGTACGTTGCCTCTACACAGAGTACAGGTAACAGGAAAGAGAATAAAGATGATGTTTCTCAGGAAGTAAATACCAGCTTCACCTCTAGATTTCAGAAAAGTAAATGTACTTATTGTAGTAAGCTTCGTCATACTACGGAGAAATGAGTCAGGATACAGCGTGATGTGAACAAAAAAGAGTCCTTAAATTTTCAGTCAATTAGTCTAGTGTCCACCCTTGAGAGTTCCCAGAATTCTTTAATTGAGTTAACTGAACCTGCTTTGAGGGGTAAATTAAATTTTCATGATGAAGCTCCTCTTTTGAGCAGTAACGTGGGTGACACTCTCAAGAGTTCATGTGCTAATTTCCTGTCTGAAGGTTTTGTCAGTCCTCTGGACAGTAATGACAGGAAATCAGTTAAAATATATCGTGATACAGGTGCTTGCCAATCCCTTATGCTGACCAGTGTTCTAGGCTCAAATGTTAATTCCTCTCATGAAACTGTAATCTTACAAGGTGTAGGGAATAATTACTTCTCTGTCCCTCTGTGCAGAGTGAATTTAGAGTCTGGTTTTGTTAATGGTTCCGTTATGGTTGGGTTGGTTGAGACACTCCCAATGTCAGGTGTAACTTTCTTTAAAATGATATTGGTGGAAGTCAAGTGTGTCCAGCTCAGTTGTCTAGTGAGCCAGTGGCTGCGGCCCAGGATTGTGATGACCCTGATGTGTTCTCTGTATGTGCTGTCACTAGGGCTAAGTCAAAAGTTACTGGTGACTTAGAGGATAATGATGATGATGTTATCCTAGCTGACACTTTTCTTGCTAATTTGGACCACGCACCAGATGAGGCAGTACCCCGTAGTGTTGATAATTTGTCTCCTCAAGAGTTGGTTGAGTTGCAGGTTGCTGACCCTGAGTTGAAAGGTCTAGCTAACTTTGCTTGCAGTGATGAAGAGTCAGCTGGTGCTTCTACTTGTTATTATATAAAGTTAGGAGTACTTATGAGGAAGTGGGAACCCACAACAGCATCAGCCGACTGTAAGTGGGAGGTTGTACATCAGGTTGTCATCCCTCGTGTTTGCGGGCAGGATATCATTAGAGTGGCTCATGATTCCAGTTTGGCAGGACACCTTGGAGTGAGGAAGACTGTGGCACGCATTTTGAAACACTTCTACTGGCCAGGTATCTTCACAGATGTTTCCTGGTATTGTAAGTCTTGTCACACCTGTCAGGTTGTAGGGAAGTGTAATCAGACCGAAAAGGTTGCACCTCTAGTTCCCATTCCTCATTTTAAGGCGCCTTTCACCCGTGTGTTGGTGGATATTGTGTGCCCTCTTCCTAAGACTTCTTCAGGATTTTCTTATCTGTTGACCCTGATTGAAATGGCTACTTGTTATCCTGAAGCCATTCCACTTAGAAATATCTCAGCAAAGAACGTGGTTAAGGAAATGCTGGGGTTTTTCACAAAGTTTGGTCTGCGCAAGGAGGTACAGTCCGACCGGGGAAGTAATTTCATGTCAAATGTTTTCAAGCAGTCTCTGAAAGAGTTGGGCATCACCCAGATCACGTCTTCAGCTTACCATCCCCAGACCCAAGGAGCGTTGGAGAGATATCATCAAACACTCAAATCAATGCTCAAGAAATACTGTTTGGAACATCAGAAAGACTGGGATAAAGGTCTTCTATTCGTTGTATTTGCCGCAAGAGAATCTGCAAATGAATCACTGGGCTTCTCACCTTTTAAACTAATGTTTGGCCATGAAGTAAGAGGACTCCTTAAGCTACTCAAGGAATGCTGGCTGTCGGAGGAAGATGACGTCAACCTGCTGGAGTATGTGATGAAGTTCAAAGAACGGCTGTCCACTGCTTTCACAGAGAAGATTAATTTACTACCAGCTCTCTGAGAAGATGAAGAGTCAAGAAGTCCAGTTTCCTACTATTCCTCAAGATATTCCTTCAAAAAGTGAAACCTCGTCACAGATCGTAGTGTCTCAACTCTCATAAAGTATATCACAGGCAACAAATAACTCTGCACAAGCTGTTACCAGTCTGCAAGTGAACAAATGAGCCTGAGGATAGAGTCTGATAAGCTCATCATCATCTCATAGAAAGGCAGGAGTTTCTCTAGTACCTGAGTGTTTCATAACTCCAGGAAGAAGACTGTTGATGCATGATGTCGATGTTGGAGACCAAAGCCAATTAAATTCTCCGTGGAACCCAGTGAAAGTTCCTCTCATCAGAAGGAGCTTGGCTACCTGTTGGACACAAGGATTGAGCTGAGCGGTGATTTCCTGTCACTTTAATCAAAGAGATACAAAACTCCCTCGGTTTGACTCAAAGAGGTTCAGTTAATCAGTTAAAGAATTCTGTGAATTCTCAGGTGGACACTGAATTGACTGAATATTTAAAGATCGGCAGTGTCTACAACTCTGTAGTATGATTTTTACTACAATAAGTACATTACTTTCAATGTGGCTGTGATCATCTTATTAATCTCTAGGAACATACTCTCAGCTTTCTTCTCTGTTGAAGTGACATATTCATCAGCTAAACTGCATCAGAGATCTATTCTTCTCTCATGAAGATATGCAGTCAGTAAATACCCTTTTACAAAATCATCTGCTTAAATTTATCAAAATCAGAATCATTCTTGGAATTTAAGTTCAAAGATCTTCTTGATGCCTCAAATGGGATTAATTGCTTATGGTGTCATTACTTAGCTTCAGAAACAAGCTCATGTAAGGCTCTTAACTACATCATATTTATCAGATTGATCCTGAGGAAAAAGTTTGGAGCTTGTTAAAATTGTGGTTTAAAACTGAAAATACTGTTCATTAAAAGAAACAAGTTTAACAACCTACATCAAATCATCAGAGCTGGAGCCAGTTCCACCTTGTTTCATGCGATACTCATTGCTGAATCCTAAATTTCAATTTTATACTGAGCCTGTCCTCAGCACGTGCTGAATCTACGCCTTTTGCCTGAGTTACTCCTTAACACAGCCTCCTGCACTAGAAAAATTTCAATCTGTTTTGCATCTGGAGGAGTTACAAACAAGCTTTTATTAATCATGCCAGATTTGAGACTTTGAGCAACCTTGATTTTCTACATCACACATGTTTTTCATTTGACAAAAATCTTTGGTTCATCAAGTAATAATAAGACATCTAAATCACAGTCACATATCAAAATATATACAATATCCTGAATATCTTGATAAGAGTCGCCTGTTTTCAGAGATAGATAATACTTCAGTGAGAACACCAAAATCACTGTTCAAATTTCAGTTTCAAACGAGTTAGGTAAAATTACAAGTTAAGTTTAATGCTCAAACTAACAACTAAACATTAGGACTCATAAGGATAATGTAATGGCAAAAAACAGGTTAAATATATGGTTAACTGCAATCCTCTATTAACAGAATTAGTGTCTGTCAGCCTGATAAATGAGAAAACTGCTCAGTGAATGCATTATTCAGATACAAAATATATCTAATGTGACCTCCACAGTCTCATAGGCCTACTTAACACCTTATGCTATGTAAGTTAATAACCTTATTCAAATTACACAGCTGGTAAGGAGACTGAGCACTCACAACAACCAGGGAGCAATGAGCTGTGAGTAGATTTAGTGGCAATAATGTAATTATTATATACAGAGCATACAACGAAGGACTAATGCCATGTCAAGTTGACTCTGCTCTGAACAGAAAAACGACCTCTACTATAGTATAAAACATATGCTATAAATTGCATCGTGATCAAACATTATATCGTTAGAATTATACGATGATGAAATCATAGGCTGTAAAAAATTACAAGGAAATTTCTTATTACTCTCAATCTGTCTAAAAATCTGATATGCAATAATTTTCTTTTTTTGATATGTTGTATGTCTAATGAATACTCCTGAAGAAAGACTCCATCTTGTCAATCTCTATCTTTAAACTTACTAAGGAATTTCAGTGGGTATGATCGGTATTGACTATGGTCAAACATACAAATAAATTCAACATCAATATTTGAGTGGTTCTTTTTTGAACTTCTTCACTGTTCAATATCATTTAACTTATAGATCAACAGCTTATAAAAGGCTGAGCACTTGATAATGATAACTAGTTTGCTGTTCAGACAATTGAATGTGATAAGTTAGAACAATCTCCTGTAATAACATTCAAAAGTCTCTTTCTAATTTTAGGTCTGGGAAGATTATTTTAACATCAAAAAGTTTGAACAGCTGACCACATCTCAAGATTAGCCTGAACAAACGCTCAGAAATTTTTGACATAATAGGTGATCTTTCCAGTTGTCACTTCACATCATCAATATAACAACACTGCCAAACTCTGTTAACATTCATGAGCTTCTGAAAAGTGGCTGGTGCATACATACCATATGCAGAACATGCAAAGTTCTGTTACAAAGATCTCTAGCGTTCAGTCATAGGTACTTGCCAGTATCAAAATCAAACTACTTTTATGAAAGCGAAGATGTGTCTGTTTTGATTATCTGATAGCTGTGATCCACTAGGTGACAGAGAATCCTCGTGACAGGGCTCAATCATCTTGTGGTCCAACAGGATCAAGCTCCTTCTGAAATTTCCTGGGTTCATGAAGGAACAGTTTTGTCTACATCGACATCATGCGTAACAGTGGTTCTTACGTAGTGGCACTTGACTCCTGCTAATGCCGAAATCTTGAAAGCAGATCATTCATGATATCAGGATTCTTAGTATCACTCAGGCTCATGCTGCATGAGAATTCACTTAAAGCTACAGTGCAGACAGTTCGTTGTAACTTAGCATGTTGATGACAACTGTACTCTACGATCTGGTGTGGCGATGACTGACATCACTGAGTTTCTTCTCCACGAAATAAGGACCACTAAACTGCATTGCCCTGCATAAGAATCAAACCTGATCTCCTGGCTGAAAGTGGTGTAATGGACTTCTTATCATACCAAATCTTCATCTTTTTACTCTAAATCTCGCCAGCTGTACAAGCCGTCACTTCATCCTACTCCAGCAGGTCATCAGTGTATTCCTTGAGTAGTTCCTCTTACTTCATGGAACAGTAGTTCAAAGTGAAAGCAGTGATTCATTTGGAGATTCTCTTGCGGTAAATACAACGAATGGAAGACTTATCTGATCCTGATGTTAACGTATTTGAGCATCATTTGAAAGATATCTCTAATGCTGATGGGGTGATCCAATGTCAATTCGAGA